>NC_057725.1:13745963-13779751 GCF_004010195.1 Chiloscyllium plagiosum
GAGTCCGCACATCCAGGCCTACTCGGCTCCATGCTGCCAGGCCTACTCGAGCCCAGCCTACTGGGCCTACTGGCCACCATCAATGCAATCATTGCAATTGAGCTCTTCATCCAGAGGTAAGTAAAACAAAATAAAAGAGAACAAAAAGTGAGAAGAGAGGGAAAGAAATGAATACTAGAGCAGATAAGTCCCGGACCCAGAAGCCCTACTCTGCCACCATCTGAACAGAAGATTGAAGATATTTTTGACAATGCTTGTCCATCAATTAAAGTCAATAGCATCTAAAAGAATGGGATGGGAATGATTAGGTGGCTGATTTTGATCAGTGTCAAAAATCACACAACACCAACTACCCTCCACTACCACCTGATGAAGGAGCGTCACTCCGAAAGCTAGTGTGCTTCCAATTAAACCTGTTGGAATATACCCTGGTGTTGTGTGATTTTTAACTTTGTCCACCCCAGTCTAACATCGGCATCTCCAGATTTTGATCAGTGCAGACTTGATGGGCCTTTCTCTGTTGTAGTAGACCAATATGTTTCTCGAGGAATTTTGGATGTTGGTTGGTTAAGGTGTAGCCATGAGGAAAGTAATGGAACTATAGACAGTCCAAGCGCCAAGGCAAGTGGGAAACAATGCAAGGCTTTAATGTATTCCTTCTGTTTGGAGAGAATGGATGCCTTAAAATTAATTTATATTGCTTCTAGCATGAGTCACATTACATTATTTTTACATTACATTATTACATTACATTACAGTGTGGAAACAGGCCCTTCGGCCCAACAAGTCCACACCGACCCGCCGAAGCGTAATCCACCCATACCCCTACATTTACCCCTTACCTAACACTATGGGACAATTTAGCATGGCCAATTCACCTGACCTGCACATCTTTGGACTGTGGGAGGAAACCAGAGCACCCGGAGGAAACCCACACAGACACGGGGAGAACGTGCAAACTCCACACAGTCACCTGAGGCGAGAATTGAACCCAGGTCTCTGGCGCTGTGAGGCAGCAGTGCTAACCACTGTGCCACCGTGCCGCCCACTCACGTTGAGAGTCAACTTTTCAACCAGTCTGCACCCTTTGTCTTGCTATGATCATGAGATATTTGGCTTTCTTGGATTTTTCCGGATCAGCACAGAATGAAAGATCCCATCAATGTGCCGTTATTTTGTTAGAACAAGTGATTGAGCCAGTTGTGTACAGTGTCAGCCCTCAGAAGGGGCAGAATGTCTAACTGCTGTCTGCACGGAACCCAGGCAAGGTATTTGGTATATAGCTGGCAAATTCTTATTAATCTTTGTAGATCTCTCAGGTCCAGGAAGCTCCTTTAAGGTTTGTGGGACAAAACTGCCACCATGGCTCCAAAGTTCCAAGGACAATGGGAGAAGTTGTGTTCGTGAAATCTGGACAAACGAGGCGGAGATGACAGAAAATGTGGAAAAGCCGACTCTCCTTGTACTTTGCCAGGTGGGAGGAAGGGCAGGAACTGGATGGTGCTGGGAAGAAACATTGCCCTGTGTCTCTCTCTGCTGGAGAAGATGATCCTGAGATACGACTTCCACCCAACCTCTAGCGCCCCACTCAATTGATGAGCTTTCAAACCCAACACAAAATGGCAGCAGCTTTCCAGACCCCATTAGGCACAAGGCCCTGACCTGGAATTATGCCAGGAGACTAGCAGCTAAAGGAACAGTCAGTGGGGTGACACCAAATTGGGGTGCAAAGACCTTTTGAGCACAATGACCCCGCCCCCCACTCCCAGCTTTTGAAAAGGAAATGACTTCCAAATTCATCTGCTCACAGTATTTTTGGAGAATTTATATAATGAAATGCTTTGAGGATTATGGGAATCTAGTTGGTCCAAACTGAAGCTAGAACAAAGCCATGCGCTTAATTTACAGTATTTAAAAATCTGCACAATTCTAGTTATACTCCACTTGTCCATAAAGCTTCATGACTGACAAGTATGCGAGGGCAATTCAGGTGAGACTCCAATTTTTGTTCCATTTCGTCTTTACATCTCATCCTTTTGAGTTGGAAATCTAATCAGGAACTCAGTGAAATATTGTCCTTGTATTACTACGGCAGTCACAAGTCATGGTTATATCAAAAAAAGGCCCAGTAAAAAGTAAAATCTCAGTCTAAAATAATTGCTTCTCTATGGATTTTGCTTTAAAGATTTCTTTAGATATTCAACTGTATAAATTTGCAGAGATCACCTTTAGCCTCATTATCAAATATAAAAAAGAATGTCCAAAGGAACGATACAGCAGCACAGACTGGAGCGGTGCAAATAATCAGAAATATTCAGCAAAGATTGCGTACATTAAGTATCATCCTTTTTTTTAAACTTTCTGGTGTAAAAGAAAACTGCAGCTGTCATAATCAAAAGGTTTTAAGCAGGGATAATAAAATGCCTTCAGGAATGATAGTGCACTTTCATCAAAGATTAGTAAAACACCGCAGGACTGGATCAAAACCAACAAAATCTGGCTCCTGGCCAATATTAAAATACACTAAATTGATCAGACAAGCACACTTTGTAGCAGGTAAGGTCAAATGCACTCACTAAAACATGGCATGAAATAATCAGTTGCTTATCTCCCCAAGATGGTAAAAACCATGTTGGACACACACACACACACACAAGTTCAGAATCTGGGCAAGTTACACATCTCAGCCAAGTATTAGCATTCCATTTCAAAGCAAGCTTCCCATTTGCCAAGTTGGCATGGAAATCTTGATCTAAACTTAACATTTCAAATGAGGTTGGGCGAAGGGGATTCCAACAGCAGACCTGATCTTTCATTTCAGATTCCAATTAAGATCTTCTCACCAAACAAAAACCCAACTTGAATAGATTCAGAAAAATCCAAACTGACTGAAACTTGCCACTTTTGAATCTCACTGCATAAAATAGAATTAGTCTCTCAATCAAAACCTGGCTGCCTTACATCTGGGAGAAAGTGAGGACTGCAGACGCTGGAGATCAGAGTCGAGTGTGTGGTGCTGGAAAAGCACAGCAGGTCAGGCAGCATCCGAGGAGCAGGAGAATCGTCATTTCGGGCAAAATCAGGAATTCCATCTGGTACAGGAGTGGTCCCCAATTTTTTTGTGTGTTTCAGATCATAGCACAAAGGAAGCAATGAAGAGGAACATAAACTCAATTAAGTTAACGACACAATAATCCTGCCTGCTGCCTAACACTTAATTTTTTTCTCCCCTCCAGCTTAGGCCACACTGATGATATATTTAGCACAGAATGATCTCAGCCACACCTGGGAAAATGCAACACAATTTCATGGCAAAAGCACTTGGTTTTCATGTATCTGCTGTGGTATGTACTTGTCTTGTTCTGAATGTCACACCAGTAAACGTACAGACAGAACATGTCTTGACAAACTTTCTCAGATCATGATCTCAACCCAACACTGATAAAGTAATATACAAACCATCACGAACCAATTCATGCTGAACTTGAAAACTTGCAAAAACAGCTGCCAAACATTTTCAGTAAAACCCAATTCAGTTTGGCAAAAAAGCTGGCATCTTAGTAAAACGAACAATCCTGATGGAAAGGGACTGCCATTAAATTATAGTTGGCTTTTGCTACTCACAGAGGCTAAGAACTTTTGTCAAGTTTGATCTTCAAATTTTACAATTTTACAATTTGTTCCATTTCTCTCATGAAAATGGAAGCCCAAAGACTTAACCAGTGACCTGTATAAACAGGTTTTTATCTGGATTGCGCACTGGGATATCAATAGTTCATAAATCAATCTACAGTATAGGTATGCCAAATATGTCCATTACTCGCAATGCAAGGGAAAACTTAACATAGCGGAAACTTACATGAATATTGCGACTTAATCACAGATGTCACAATGTGCATCGTAGGGTAGAAATTGAACCACGGTGAGAATGATGATTTTAGGATGGCCTTCCTACAGGAAGGATGTTGAGAATCTTGAAAGGGTTCAGAAAAGGTTTACAAGGATGTTGCCATGGTTGGAGGGTTTGAACTATGGGGAGAGGCTGAACAGGCTGGGGCTGTTTTCCCTGGAGCGTCGGATGCTGAGGTGGTGACCTTATAGAGGTTTAAAAAATCATGAGGGCCCCATGGATAGGGTAAATAGGCCAGGTCTTTTCCCTGGGGTGGGGGAGTCCAGAACTAGAGGGCATAGGTTTAGGGTGAGGGGGGAACATTTAAAAAGGACTTAAGGGACAACTTGTTCACACAGAGGGTGTTACGTGTATTGAATGAGCTGCCAGTGGAAGTGGTGGATGCTGGTACAATTACAGCATTTAAACATCATCTGGAAGGTTATATGAATAGCAAGGGTTTTGATGAATATGAGCCAAGTTCGGGCAAGTAGGACTAGATTAGGTTGGGATATCTGGTCAGCATGGACGAATTGGAGCGAAGGGTGTGCTGCACACCTCTATGACTCTATGTTGAGGTGAGTAAATAGGAAGGTCTTTAAGGAGGGAAGATGAGGAAAAGTGACACTGTATGGACTGAATTAAAAACTGAACAGTTGAACACATGCTGGGATGAAGAAGTAGAGAATATGCAAGAGCCCAACGTTGGAGAACACAGAGGGCCTTGGAGGGTCATTGGGCTGAAGCAGATCACAGAGATAAGGAGTGGTGATTCTGTGGTGTGTTTTGGACATGAGGATGAGAATTTTGACATCCAGGCACAGGTAGACCAGAAGCAATTGTAGCTCAATGAACACAGAGGGAACACGTGAGGAATATATTACACTGGTTAGAATATCAAATGGTAGACTTTCAGAGAATGCTATGGTTTAAGGAGCTTGGTCAGGGGAGTTCGATCAGCTGAGAACAAAGATATCAACAGTATGGATGATGGTTCAAGCAGAAGACAACAGGAAAAAGAAACTATTTTTGATGATGTATTTAAATATTTTTGAATGGGTACAGTGTAAGTGTGAGCCATTTCCAGAACATAGTTACAAGACATTGCTCTGAGAAATTTAAACTTTTTAAGACATTTCTGTTCTTGCAATTTACAGCTTTTTATGGGGTACCTTTTAAGTCAAAATTAATTTACTCCAGAAAAACTGGGGCTATTTTTAACATTAAAATTCAGTCATTTGTTAATAACAAAGTGGAGTCTTGCTGCAAAAGGACATTTTGTCAAAGGTTTCCATCTTCGAACTTATCAGAACAATTCACAAGAGTACCAATGTCAAGGAATTTATTTTCTGCTGTGTGAGCAGAGAGTGTTGATTGATTGGTAAGTGGATTTTGATTTGGAAAGATACTATCATGGAAAAGTGCCACTTAGAGGATGATTGGCAATTCTCTTCCAAATTTGTTTAAATTTTAAACCAGCCAATTGCTTCGGATTGCCCCGAGAAACGGACCAGGGAAGATCTGTCAGCTGTTCTGTTCAATTGAAATAGATGCAATGTGTACTCATGCTGGTGGTGGTGGGGGTGGGGGGAGAGAGAGAGAGGAGGAGGAGGAGGAGGAGGAGGAGGAGGGAGAGAAGATGTCAATGCTCAAGATGGAGACTAGATTGCAGAAGAACCCCACACTCATGGAAAAGAAAGACTGCCAAAAACATTGAAGGCAGTGCAGAAAAATGTCTCAAAATGTTGGCCAGCACATTCCTAATGTAAATGGGATGGTTGACAATAGAAACATGTCTCATTTCTCTTTGAAGTGACCAGTGTTCAAGCTATCACTAACATATTCTTTACAAGGATCATGAAATTGGAGCACATCACAAAAAAAAACAAACAAGACTTAGCTTTGTATTCACCACACTCTGGGATCTTAAGAGACACACAGCCTTATTAAAATCAATGAAATGATAGTATAACTTTCTCGTAATCTCCTCATGGTCAATGTGTGAAACAATTATCTGCCCTATTCATTCACCCTCAATGACCACAGGAAGAGGAGTTGGCCATTCAGCTCATCGAGCAGGCTGTGATGGTTAATCTGATCATGGCTGTTCAAATACCTGAATGTCCTTTGCTCCATCTCATCCCTAAACTTCACCACTGGACAGTAGAAATCTATCAATCCTGACCTTAAGCATCCTCAAAGATTGAACTTCAACATCCTTCAGAGAACTTCAAAGGTTCACAACCTTCCAGTAACAAAAACATTCTCCTAATCTCAGACTTTAGTGGCATCTACCGTTAATTCTAAATTGTGTCTTCAGTTCAAGACTTCTAAGGAAGTGGAAATATCTCAAAGAGATGGCCACAATCTGGATACAGGTTTGCTCGCTGAGCTGGAAGGTTCATTTCCCAATGTTTATCACCCTACTAGGCAACATCTTCAGTGGGCCTCAGGTGAAGCACTGCTGATCATTCCTGCTTTCTAATTATATGTTTGGGTTTCTTTGGATTGGTGATGTCATTTCCTGTGGTGACAAATCTTCTCAAAACTTGCTAGGATGGACAGGATTGATGCAATTAAATATTTTGTAAGTTACAATGAGATCACCTTTCATGTTTGAAACTCTACAGAACAAAGTCCAGTCTCTCTTCATAGGTCAGTCCCACTATCTGGGAATCAAGTCTGGTGAAACTTCACTGCACACCCTCAATTCTAATAATATCTTTCCAGGGATAAGAAAAATGCAGTCTTTCACAGTCTGACAACTGGTGTGTGTCATATGCATTCTACTTTAAAACTTCTAAGAATCACATATCCAGCTCAAACAGAACTCCATTCAAAGAGCTCAGAAAAAAAAGTCAACTCAAGTCAAGTAGCTGAAGATATTCCATGATTTTCACCTCCTTTTGCCTTTTACCCTAAATAAATACCAACAGCATACATTTTACCCTGTTACTACAATCCCATACCAGTTAAAATATGAAACTATGCATGAATGTTTCTTGATACATCTATTTACAGAATGCAACATTTCGTATGCATCTTTCCAATAGTTCCCATATCCCAGCAGTCTCTTCTTATAAGTACTTGAAGTAGTTAATTAAACTGTGCTCTTCATCTGTTTAACAAATTAATAAAATACCATTAACAATAGCTACTCCAATACCATATTCAAATCATTACCAATGCTCTTCGCAATCTACGTTGTATATTTCACATCATTTGGGTCTTTTTTTAATCTCTTATTGACATCCCTGCAGTCTATCACCTCCTCAATGACAGTTGGTGACCTTTCAACAGGTGAAGCACAATGAGAATTGCCTAACTATGTCAACATGTTACCATGGCAACATTCTATGGAATTGCACTAGCATCAGAAGTTGCCTATTATCATTTTGTAAGTATACTGATCAATGATTTATGCTTGAGTTTTTCATCTAGTGTTAAAGACAAACTAACTAGTCTCCACACTGATGTTTGACAAGGTTTAACTACTCAGGTTTGTCTAAAATACAGAGAACCTTAAAGATCCGTGACAGGCTTTTTTAAATTCCATTAGTTGGTGGAGCATATCATTATCGACAGTTATGAGTAGGGTCTATATTGCTATAAAAACTATTGAGTGGGATTAGCCTTTGTTTTAACCAGTGGTTAGCACTGCTGCCTCACAGAGCCAGGGACCCAGATTCAATTCCAGCCTCAGGTGAAAATGTCTGTGTAGGAGTTTGCATATTCTCCCAGAGTCTGCATAGGTTTCCTGTGCGTGTTCCAGTTTCCTCCCTCAGTCCAAAAATGTGCAGGTTAGGCCATGTTAAATTGCCCATAGTGTCTGAGGATGTGTAGGTTAAGTGGTTTAGCCATGGGAGATGCAGGGTTGCGGGTAGAGGGGTAAATCTGGCTGAGATGGTCTTTGGAGAGTTGGTATGGACTTGTTGGGCCAAATGGCCTGTTTCCACAATGTAGGAATTCTTTGGTTGCCTCCCACAAAATCCTGCTTTAGTCATGAAACACAAGTTACCATGCCATCATCATTTCGATGAAAAATGTCTGATTTACACATATCATCATTGTTAAGAGTTTGGGTTTTAAACAAGTGGCATGTGAGCCTTGGTCTAATAATTAACTAGATCAGTCTTTCTGGAATCATGACTTCACACCAGTATGTTCCTCCTAATGGAAGGTTGTTCGCAATGTAGGGATTGAGTACAGGAGAGAAATATTGAAAGGTATCAGCTTGCTTTAGAGTTTAGAAAAATAAAATATTAAAGGGAATACGTTACCTTAGGGGAAAGGATTTCATTTACAAAGATCCCAGACAAGGAGAATTTGGTTAAATATCTGTGTTGATTTTTTAAAACTGAAAGATTTTAGTTTTGTATGTTATCAATGAAACAGGTTTCACATCTCACAGGACAGGAACTGAGGAAATAAGAAATTATTGGACAGGGAATAAAAATGTCTTTTTTTTTTAGTAACTGTAAAGTGATGGTGTTGGAGGATAGATGGGACTTGGTTTTGTAATATGCTTTGAAATGCTTCAATATGTAGTACATTTAAATAGCTTGGTTTGTTTTATTTCATTTTTACTTCTGTTTGTGTAATAAATTGCACTCAATCAAGTATTCACTCTTTCAGGTCATTCCAGTCAATAGAATGGAGCTCACAAGCTCGCTTAGAGCTCCTGAGAACAATTGGAACTGTGAGGAATGCAACATTTGGTTATAGAAGCTAAATGTTTGATTAAAGCTGAAATTGTTCTGATCATTTGTTTCTTGAGAAGGGTCTGTGGATCAACTCTGTCTCAAGAGAAGAGATTGAACTACAACGACATGAGCAGTCAATGAAACAGCAAGTCAGAGAGGCATCAAGAGTTTAAAAACAATATGTAATCCAGTGTCACTGACATTTCATTGGATCATATCTACGTAAAACATTTAAAAGTGCAACATACAGAGGTCCAGTCACAGATTGTTCATTAATTCTTGTTAACCCTGAACTTTAAAGTCTGAGTTATATATATAGTGTGCATGATTGAGAATAATTATTGTACATGCCGAGTATATCTATTTCCTCATTATTGCTAATGCCTGTTTTGTTCAAGTTTGCATAATGAGATTTTTTTTGGATATTTCAATACAGCCCTGGAATCTTATCACTTATTTCCTTACCTTTGGTTCTTCCACATGTTCTATTCGTTAAAAGATTGTGTTCTATCAAGCCAGATTATACCAAAAATCTGGCTTGTCTGGTATTCTAAAACGGAGACCTTCACATCAGTGGATAAACCAACCCTAAAAGATGCCAGACTATGGAATCAAACACTGCTGGAAATGTGTTGCTGGAAAAGCGCAGCAGGTCAGGCAGCATCCAGGGAACAGGAGAATCGACGTTTCGGGCATAAGCCCTTCTTCAGGAATGGGCTTATGCCCGAAACGTCGATTCTCCTGTTCCCTGGATGCTGCCTGGCCTGCTGCGCTTTTCCAGCAACACATTTCCAGCTCTGATCTCCAGCATCTGCAGACCTCACTTTCTCCTATGGAATCAAACAGCATCAGCATGGCTATAGAATGTGGTCAACTGTATTTATCTTCATGACTTGCAAGTTTTCATTCAACCATATAGATTCTATTAAAAAAGTTATGATTCCAATCATAGGAACACCAGTGTCCCTGTTATCTTTAGTCTGCTGACTCAACGCAATTGTTATATCAGCAGAATTGGAAACTGAGACAAAATGAGCATTCAGCCGCATTGATGGATGTACGAGCAGTACCTCGCAATGTAAACAGGATTTTGACACACAAAGCCAGTTTCAAGCAATCCGAAACTAAACCGGAGGCAACATCTCCAACAGCAGCAGGTGACATCATTTTTAGCTATAAAAATAAAAGCATAATTATGTTGTGAGATAAAGTGGTCAAACAACACATTTAAACATGCAAGCCGTCCTGTCTGTGAAACAGTGTCGAACACTGACTTATCGGAAGCTACAAAGACAGGTAACCATTGTCCAATGAGCTTAACATTAGTCATTGGGGAAATGTTAGATTCTATTATAAAGGATGTAATAGCAGAGCATTTAGAAATATATCTTATAATCAAGTGGAATCAATGTCGTGAAGGTGAATCATACCCGACACAGTTATGAGAATTTTCTGAGTAGCACACTACCCTTTTAACTATCCTTAAGCGCCTTTTCTGTTTCGCATCTTAACTCATTATTTTTTAAGGCGACCTGGTAGAGATCTTTAAAACAATGAAAGGTTTGGATGGCATGGTTGTACAGACAGGGTTATCTTATGAGGGGATGGGGGACAGGCTGGGTTAATATTTACAGAAGTTTAGAAGGGTGAGGGGTGACTTTATTAAACGAAATGATGTAATGAATAGTGGATTTGGAAAGAATAGCGCCTCTGTTAGTCAGTCCAAGCAGGGGTGTGCCATTTTAAAATTCGGGGTTGCCATTTCAGCAACAGAGATAAGAAAAAGGTATTTCTCTAAGGTTATGTAACTTTGGTACTCTCTGCCTCAGAAGACAATGAGAGTTGGGGGTAATTGAATATGTTTAAGACAGTAGTAAATAGATTCTTGCTCAGCAGGGGTTATCGGGGCAGATGGAAAAGTGAAATTCAAAGCATAAACAGAACAGCCATGACCTTAATGACTGATGGAGCGAGTCTCAAGGGGCAGAATGGTCTACTTAGGCTCCTATTTCATATGTTCAAGTGTTTGCCAGAGGCCATTAATATATATGAGACATTCGTCAAGAAATTCAGAAGAAATTTCTTCATCAAAAGAGTGCTGAGGATGTGCTTCAATGTTATACAGATGCCTTTTAGAGAAAACAAGTAAAGCAGATGAATGAGATGGGAGAAGAGGTTTATTCTGGGAGATTTACATAAGGAGAGATGGGATGGAAGTTCAAGTTAACCATAAATACAACATGGTCTGATTCGGCCGAATGGATACCTTTACACAGAGTGGAAACGAGCGAAAGTAAAATGTGATGCATTTAATTTTTGACAGGACTTGTGAAAAAGACTCTTTGGTCCAACCAGTCCATGCCGACCATAATCTCAAATTAAACTAGTCCCACCTGCTTGCTTGACCCATATCCCGCTAAACATTTATTCATGAACTTATCCAAATATCTTTTAAACTTTGCAACTGTATATGCATCCATCACTTCCTCTGGAGGTTCATTCCACACACGAACCACTGTGTAAAAACGTTGTCCCTGATGTCCTTTTCACACCTTTCTACTCTCACCTTAAAAATATGCCCTCTAGTCATGAAATCTCCCACCTAGGAAAAGGATACCTGTCGTTCACCTTATCTATACCCCTCATGATTTTAGAAACCTTATAAAGGTTCTACCTTCTTAACCTCCTACATTCCAGTGAAAAAAAATCCCAGCCTCTCCTTATAACTCAAACCTTCCAGTGCCAGCAACATTCTGGTAAATCTTTTCCGAACCCTCTCCAGTTTAATAATGTCCTTCCTATAACAGGACGACGAGAATTGGACATAGTACTCCAGAAGAGGTCTCACCAATGTCCCATACAGTCTCAACATGACATCCCAATTCCTATACTCAAAGGTCTGAACAATCAAGGCAAGCATGCTAAATGCCTTAACTACTCTGTCTACCTGTGCCACAACCTTCAAAGCATTATGTACCTGAATCCCTAGGTTTCTCTGTTCTACAACACTACCAAGTAGTTGAAGTTATCTCGTGTTATTTGTCTTTTATCAGCTTTTATATGGAAGGTCAGAATCAGTGTGATGTATGCAAGCTTAAGTTGCTGTTGTGTTTATGAATACAACCATTTTATAATGCTCTTGTCCAGAGATACGTCGTGTCAGGTTGCTGATGTATTTATATTGGACTAAGTGCCAAGTTTCTTCAGACACTGACTGGTTGACAGCCAAGTTCTTTTTTTAAAACCAATGTGCAGATTAGCATTTTTGGAGAATACATTTGATCAAGTATTTCCAGATAGGATAACAAAGCTGTGAGAGAGTTAATGAGTGAGAGCATGGGAGAGAGACAAATAGAATATGAGAGAGAGAGGTGGGGGGAGGGGGCGGAGAGAGAGTGAGAGAGAGAGGTGGGGGGGGAGAGACAGTGTGAGAGAGAGAAGGATTGATAAAGGCTCCATTTTTGTTTTTCATTTATATAAATGATTTGGATGAGAATATAGGAGGAATGGTTAGTAAGTTTGCAGATGACACCAAAATTGGTGGTGTACTGGACACTGAAGAAGGTGATCTAAGTGTACAACGTTAAAGATCACACACAACACCAGGTTATAGTCCAACTGGTTTATTCGGAAGCACTTCTGTAATTTTTAACTTTGTACACCACAGTCCAACACCGGCACCTCCAAATCATAAATGTACAATGGGATCTTGATCAACTGGACCAGTGGGCCAAGGAATGGCAGATGGAGTTTAATGCAGAGATGTGAGGTGTTGCATTTTGTTAAGACAAACCAGGGCAGGCCTTACACAGTTGGTTGAGCCCTGGGGAGTCTTGTTGAATAGAGAGACCACAGGGTGCAGGTACCTAGTTCCTTGAAAGTGGAGTCACAAATAGTGGTTGAAGAAGGCGCATTTACCTTCATCAGTCAGACCTTTGAGTAGTACATCATGTTACGTCTGTACAAGACATGGGTGAGGGCACATTTGGAGTACTGCATACAATTCTGGTTGTCCTGCTATAGGAAAGATATTATTAAAATGGAAAGGGTGCAAAACGGATTTACAAGGATGTTACTGAGACTGGAGGGTTTGAGCTACAGGGAGAACCTGGATAGGCTAGGACTTTTTTCCACTGGAGAATAGGAGGTTGAGGAATGACCTTATAAAATCATGAGGGGCATAGATAAGGTGAATAGCAAAGATCTTTTCTTAGAGTAGGGGAGTCCAAAACTAGAGGGCATAATTTAAAGGTGAGATGGGCAAGATTAAAAAGGGATCTGAGGGGCAACTTTTTCCACACACAGAGTGGTTTGTATGTGGAATGAACTGCCAGAGGAAATGGCAGACACAGGTACAGTTACATTTCAAAGAAATTTGGACAGGCACACGAATCGGAAAGATTTAGAGGGATTAGATTACATTAGATTACATTACAGTGTGAAAACAGGCCCTTCGGCCCAACAAGTCCACACCGACCCGCCGAAGAGAAATCCACCCATACCCCTACATTTACCCCTTACCTAACACTACGGGCAATTTAGCATGGCCAATTCACCTGACCCTGCACATCTTTGGACTGTGGGAGGAAACCGGAGCACCCGGAGGAAACGGGTGAGAACGTGCAAACTCCACACAGTCAGTCGCCTGAGGCGGGAATTGAACCCAGGTCTCAGGCGCTGTGAGGCAGCAGTGCTAACCACTGTGCCACCGTGCCGCCCACGGATATGGGCCAAACACAGGCAAATGGGACTAGTTCTATTTAGGTTGGCATGGATAAGTTGGGCTGAACATATAACATAGTACAGTACAGCACAGTTAAGGCCCTTCAGGACATGATGTTGTGTCAAGCATTTATCTTAATCTCAGAACAACCTAACCTACACAGCCCTCAATTTACTGCTGTCCATGTGTTGTCCAGCAATTGCTTAAATGCCCCTAATGTATCTGACTCTACTCACACTGCTGGCAGTGCATTCCATTCTCTGCGCAAAGAACCTACTTCTGACATCTCCCCTGTACCTTCCTCCAGTCACCTTAAAATGATGACCCTCCGTGACAGCCTTGTGGATAAACCTCTAGCTATCTATTCTATCTATGCCTCTCATTACCTTGTAGACCTCTATTAAATGACCTATCCCTCTTCCTTCTTCTCTTCCATGTGAAAAGCCCTAGCTCACTCAACTTCTCTTCATACGACAGGCCCTCCAATCCAGGCAGCATCCTGGTAAATCTCCTCTGAACCCTTTCAAAAGCATCTACAATCCTTCCTGTAATGAGGTGACCCGAACTGGACACAATATTCCAAGTGTAGTCTAACCAGGGTGTTATAGAACTGCAGCAAAACCTCGCAGCTCTTCAACTCAATCCCCCTGTTAATGAAAGCCAAAACACCATACGCCTTCTTAACAACCCTATCCACTTGGGTGGCAACTTTGAGGGATCTACATACATGGACCCCAAGATCCCGCTGTTCCTCCACACTGCCAAGAATCCTGTCTTTAACCCTGTATTCAGCATTCAAATTCGACCTCCCAAAATGAATCACTTTGCATTTATCCAGGTTGAACTCCATCTGCCACTTCTCAGCCCGGCTCTGCATCCTGTCAATGTCTTGTGGTAACCTGCAACAGCCCTCAACACTATCTGCAAGACCACCGTCCTTTGTGTCTTTGACAAACTTACTAACCCACCCTTCCACTTCTTCATCTAGTCATTTATAAAAACAACAAAGAGCAGAGGCCCAAGAATAGATCCCTGTGTGACACCACTGGTCTGTATCCAGTCAGCCAAATTTCTCTGTATCCCATACCTCCTAACTTTCTGAATGAGCCTACTGTGGGGAACCTTATCAAATGCCTTACTGAAATCCATATACACCACATCTACTGCTCAACCCTCGTCAATTTGTCTCATCATATTCTCAAAGAACTCAATAAGGCTTGTGAGGCATGACCTGCCCCTCACAAAGCCAGGCTGACTACCTTTAATCAAACTATGTTTTTCCAAACAGTCATAAATCTTAACCTTCAGAGTTCTTTCCAGTACCTTGCTTTCCACAGACATGAGACTGACTGGTCTATAATTCCCAGGGATTTCCCTATTCCCTTTCTTGAACAGAGGAACAACATTCACCTCCTTCTAAGCATCCTGTACTACTCCTGTGGAGGGTGAGGATGCAAAGATCATCGCCAGAGGTGCATCAATCTCATTCCTCGCTTCCTGCAGTAACCTTGGACATATCTGCTCCGGCCCTGTGGACTTATTTACTTTGATGCTTCCCGGAAATTCCAGCACATCCACTTTCTTAATATCAATCTGTTCAAGCCTAGTAACGTCGTCCATGGTATTGTCAATATCAACAAGTTCCCTCTCTGTCATGGACTACTGAAGCAAAAAACTCATTTAGGGCCTCCCCTACCTCTTCAGACTCCAGGTGCAAGTTCACTCCACTATCCTTGATCGGCCCTACCCCCTCTCTCCCTGACCATTCTCTTATTCCTCATGTAAGTGTAGACTGAAGGATCTGTTTCTGTGCTGTATGACTCTATGAGAGAGAGAGACAGGCAGACAGACAGACAAGCAAAAGTGTTAGTGAGTGACGGAATTAATCAGTAAGAACACAAAACAATTGAGAGGGAGAGAAAGAACAGCAAGTGAGAGACAGGGAGAGCGCGAGTGTGGATACAGTGAGAGAGATATAGCAAGAGCGAGAGAGAGAAGAAAAGTGATTGGGTGAGTGAGAAACACAGGGAGGGCCATATTAAAATAGAAAGAGAGAGATTGATTTTTCCTGGTGAAGAATAAAACAAGGATTGTAGGCAGAGCGTATGGTCTGAATTCATTCCAAAGCCACCCATTTGCACAGAAGTGAAAATCTGACGCAGGAGCATTGCCTACTGCAGAGCCAAATGCTCACAATTTAGCTGCTCACTTTTTTCCTGTCATTGTGACTACCTTTTAAATCTATAGCCTCCACTTTTGCCCAAATTTTGTTCATCCTTCCCCTTTCTTAGCTGAAATACTTCGCAGTGTGGTCTTGTTCCTGATTTTCCTTCACCTCTGACCTAGCCCAGGGCTATAAAAGTATTTCCTCACAGGAAGCAAGAGTTTCATCAAGTAATACTCTCAGCAACTGGCGTGTTTACACTAGGGTTGGAGGAGTGACTTTCCATGATGTGGATCAACGGCTGGCTGCTTTCCCCATCAGCTAAAGGCCGACTCTGATCAACAATGCTGCAGGCTGACAATGGCTGTGGCCTAAGGGGGAAAGGGAGATTACTTTTACAAAATCTGAACTGTTTTCCAAGAGAGAAGAAGTACCTGTCGTAAATTGATGTAATAAAATGTATAAAGGATTGCAACCGTGTCTGAAACAAAAACTGCACAGACAGAGCATCCCAGCTTTGAATGCTCACCAATTTGGAAGTGCCACTAAAGGACAAAGCTGTGGATTCAATGACTGCAAACAAAACTGAAACCTGCTGACAGATTCTCGACAACTGTCCTAAAAGGTTGCTTTAAATTCTTGAGGTGAAATGCTAGTCGCTGGCTGACTGGATGATCCGACAGAGCTGTAAGAAAAACGCCCTCAGTCCCAGGAGGGATTAAAACAAGAACAGCACATTTGCACTCTACAACATTCAGTCAGCAATAACACACGTCCCTCTGCTTTCTGACAAAAGACAGAGAGGAAATCTGTTTGAGATGCACTTGTTAACGCTTGGCTTTCTTTTGTGCGGTCGGTCTGGATTGAAAAAAGAAATCAGCTAAGAAGGGATTGAACAACAAGGAGGACAGAACATCCTTGCTTCTGCCAGCCTCTTTGTTCTACACCTTTTGAGCTTGTGCGAGACCCATCTGTTCAAAGGGATTTCAGCTCTTTAAAATTCATTAGTAGATCTTTTCCATGCTCTAGCCTGATCTATGTTTGTTGTGAATGGAGGGTCAGTAAAAAGGGGAGTGAATCTGTGCTAATTAAACATTGGTTTCGTTGGAGGAACACTGCTTGAAATTTGAAGGTGAGGTTGACTTTGAAACACTTTGCGTCCTTTTTTTCACCTCAATCAACAATGAAACTCAGTGGTTTGGCTGCAGCTCAGGACAAAGTGAAGTGGAAGTGAAGAGAGGGAAGAATTTTAATTTGTATAGCAGCTCTCGTGACCTTTGGAAGACCATAAGTGCTTCACTGCCAACAAAGTCCTTTCAAGTACATCTCCTGAAAGAAACATGGCAGACAATTTGAACACTTACTCTGAGATTATGTTTTTGGAACCTTGCTACAAATGAAGACTGGATTGTCTTGAAATATGTTGCATCATTAGTCTATCACAATTGCCAGCAACCCATGAGCCAAAAATGAAAATAGAATTTCCAATCCAGAGTTACATTTAGAGTCATAGAGATGTACAGCATGGAAACAGACCCTTCGGTCCAATGCGTCCATGCCAACCAGATATCCCAACCCAATCTAGTCCCCCCTGCCAGCACCCGGCCCATATGCCTCCAAACCCTTCCTATTCATATGCCTCTTAAATGTTGCAATTGTACCAGCCTCCACCACATCCTCTGGCAGCTCATTCCATACATGTAACATCCTGTGTGAAAAAGTTGCCCCTTAGGTCTCTTTTATATCTTTCCCCTCTCACCCTATACCTATGCCCTCTAGTTCTGGCTCCCCGACCCCAGGGAAAAGACTTTGTCTATTTATCCCATCTATGCCCCTCAATTTGTAAACCTCTATAAGGTCACCCCTCAGCCTCCGACGCTCCAGGGAAAACAGCCCCAGTTTGTTCAGCCTCTCCCACTAACTCAGATCCTCCAACTCTGGTAACATCCTTGTAAATCGTTTCTGAACTCTTTCAAGTTTCACAACATCTTTCCGATAGAAAGGAGACCAGAATTGCATGCAATATTCCAAAAGTGGCCTAACCAATGTCCTGTACAGCCGCAACATGGCCTCCCAACTCCTGTACTCAATACTCTGACCAATAAAGGAAAGCATACCAAACGCCGCCTTCACTATCCTATCTACCTGCGACTCCACTTTCAAGGAGCTCTGAACCTGCACTCCAAGGTCTTTATGTTCAGCAACACTCCCTAGAACTTACCATTAAGTGTATAAGTCCTGCTAAGATTTACTTTCCCAAAATGCAGCACCTCACATTTTATCTGAATTAAACTCCATCTGCCACTTCACAACCCTTTGCATTTGCCTTATGTTACAAAAGTATCTTTGCATTCTCACTCTCCACGGGAGTAGTACCGGATCCTTGGAGGGAGGCGACTGTTGTTCCTCTGTTCAAGAAGCACTCAAAGCAGTCAACTGCACCACCACCCTAACATTTGTGATACAACATATCTTAGTAAAACTGCTTAAATCTGAGGCAAATTCCCTTTATCACATCAAACTTATCTCCACGCACATCATCTTCCACTTTTTCGACATCAACTATCTCCCTTACACACACCATCACTAAGACTCTAATCAATGGCTTTTGTTTCAGTTTTGCTTTTTTTCTAAGAATAGTTTCTTGGAATCAAACTTACCTTTTTTGAAAAATCGGGTGAGCACTCGCTTTGTTTTGTAATCAGTGCAGAGATTTGTGATCAAAGCATAGTGATGAGGTATCATTCTGATTAACACCCCTATTGTCTGTGCTCCAGTAATAGCTGATCCCAGGTAAAAATGGACCCTTGAGTTTTCATTTTTCATATGTATCTTCTGTAATTTGACTCCCACATTTACTAACAATTCCGAACTTTTTGTGTATGCCACATGCCTCACCACTGAAGCCCAACACATCCTGGAGACCAATTCTCGGACATCAATTGAAAATATGTCACCTGTTTGATGAAATGTAAGTACTGAGCAGAAGCCATGAGAACATATAACATAGAACATTACATCACAGTACGGGCCCTTCAGCTCACAATGTTGCGCTAACCTGAAGCCCATCTAACCTATACTATTTCATTTTCGTCTATATATCTATCCAATAACCATTTAAATGCCCTTAATGTTGGTGGGTCCACTACTGCTGCAGGCAGGGTATTCCATGCCCTTACTACTCTGAGTAAAGAACCTACCTCTGACATCTGTCCTATATCTATCACCCCTCAATTCAAAGCTATGTCCCCTCCTGCTAGCCATCATCATCCGAGGTAAAAGGCTCTCACTGTCCACCCTATCTATTCCTCTGATCATCTTGAATGCCTCTATTAAGTCACCCTTAACCTTCTCTCTAACGAAAACAGCCTCAAGTCCCTCAGCCTTTCCTCATAAGACCGTCCCTCCATACCAGGCAACATCCTAGTAAATATCCTCTGAACCCTTTCCAAAGCTTCCACATCCTTCCTATAATGGGGTGACCAGAACTGTACACAATACTCCAAGTGCGGCCGCACCAGAGTTTTGTACAGCTGCAACATGACTTCATGACTCTGAAACTCAATCCCTCTACCAATAAAAGTTAACACATCATTTGCCTTCTTAACAACCCTATCAACCTGGATGGCAACTTTCAGGGATCTATGCACATGGACACCAAGATGTCTCTGCTCATCCACGCTACCAAGAATCTTACCATAGCCCAATACTCTTTATTCCTGTTGCTCCTTCCAAAGTGAATCACCTCACACGTTTTCACATTAAACTCCATTTGCCACCTCTCAGCCCAGCTCTGCAGCTTATCTATGTGCCTCTGTAACCTGCAACATCCTTCCGCACTGTCCACATCTCCACTGACCTTTGTGTCATCCGCCAATTTAACTAACTCAACCTTCTCTGCCCTCATACAGATGATTTATAAAAATGACAAACAGCAGTGGCCACAAAACAGAACCTTGCCATATACCACAAGTAATGAACTTCAGGATGAACATTTCCCATCAACCACCACCCTCTATCTTCTTTCAGCTAGCCAATTTCTGATCCAAACTGCTAAATCGCCCTCAATCCCATGCCTCCATATTTTCTGCAATAGCCTACCATAGGGAACGTTATCAAATGCTTTACTGAAATCCACATACAACACGCCAACTGCTTTCCCCTCATCCACCTTTTTGGTCACCATCTCAAAGACCTCAATAAGGTTTGTGAGGCACTATCTACCCTTCACAAAACCATGTTGACTATCCCTAATCAAATTATTCCTTTCTATAATTATTATAAGTTATATCTCTTATAATCCTTTCCAAAACTTTGCCTACAACCGAAGTCAGGCTCACTTGTCTATAATTAAGAGGGTTGTCTCTATTCCCCTTCTTGAACAAGGGGACAAGATTTGCTATCACCCAGTCTTCTAGCACTATTGCTGTAGACCATGATGACATAAAGATCAAAGCCAAAGGCGCTCCAATCTCCCCCCTAGCTTCCCAGAGAATTCGAGGATAAATCCCATCTGACTTATCTATTTTCACACTTTCCAGAATGCGAATGCCTTCTCCTTGTGAACCTCAATCCTGTCTAGTCTAATAGCCTGTACCTCAACATTCTCCTCGACAACATTGATGAAAAATATTCATTTAGCGCCCCTCCTATCTCTTCAGACTCCATGCACAACTTCCCACTACTGTCCTTGATTGACCCTAATTTTTCTCTAGTCGCTCTTTTATTCCTGATATACCTATAGAACGCTTTAGGTTTTCCTTGGTACTACCTGTCAAGACTTCTCATGTCCCCTTCCGGCTCTTCTTAGCTCTCTCTTTAGGTCCTTCCTGACAACTTGTAATTGTTAAGTGCCCTAACTGAGCCTTCACATCTCATCTTTACATAAGCCTCCTTCTTTCCCTTGACAAGAGATTCAACTTCTTTAATAAACCACGGCTCCCTCGCTCGACAACTTACTCCCTGCCTGATAGGTGCCAGTCCCTCCCCCCACCTTACCCCAGTTCCAAACTTCCAGCTCAGTACCATCCTCATGACCTGTCCTACCTGCCAATCCTCCTTCTCACCTATCCACTCCACCCTCTTCTCTGACCTATCACCTTCATCCCCACCTCCATCCACATACTGTTCTCTTGGCTACCTTCCCCCCCAGCCCCACCCCCCTCCCATTTATCTCTCCACCCTGGAGGCTCCCTGCCTTCATTCCTGATGAAGGGTTTTTGCCCGAAACGTCCATTTTCCTGCTCCTCTGATGCTGCCTGACCTGCTGTGCTTTTCCAGCACCACTCTAATCTAGACTCTGATCTCCAGTCCTCACTTTTGCCCAGCAGGGAGTATAGACAAACTGGTTACAGCACTGTTACACAGCACCATGCAAATGGCAGTGGGGGTGGGGGGTAGGGGGGAGTTGAGATAAAGAGAAGTGTAGCAGCCAGTTAGGGGAATAGACACTGGTCTCTGCATCAAACAACAGAATCCCACAAGCTAAGCTGACTATCTCATTCTAATGTTAGAGACTTTTCTTTTGGGCTGGGCAGCAACATGAAGTGGGAAGGATTCATTACCTATGTAGGTACCAATGACACAGGTGGGACTAGGAAATAGTATCTGCTGAGGGGTTATGAGCGGCTCAGCACTAAGTAAAAACGTAGAACCATAAAAGGTCATCGAACATTGAACAAAGAACATTGCAGCACAGTACAGGCCCTTCGGCCCTGTGTTGCGCCGACCCGTGAAACCAAACTGCCGCACATCTAACCTACATTATTCCATTTTCATCCGTATGTCAATCCAACGACCATTTAAAATGCTTGTAAAGTTGGTGTGTCTACTATTATTGCAGGCAGGGTGTTCCACACCTCTATGACTCAGAGTAAAGAAACTACCTCTCTATTTGCCCTATATCTATCACCCCTCAATTTAAAGCTATGCCTGCTTGTGCTAGCCATCACTATCCAAGGATAAAGGCTCTCACTGTCCACCCTATCTAACCAACTGATTATCATATATGTCCCAATTAAGTCACCTCTCAACTTTCTCGGAATATTCTCGGGATTATTACCTATCTCACATACAAATTGGCACAGACGCAGCTGAACCAAATCTGCCTTTCTACCTCAGGATTTGCAACACGGTGACATTAGACCAAAGGCCCCTAATTGGGTAGCACAGTGGTTAGCGCTGCTACCTCACAACACTGGAAACTGATTCACCAGGTTCGATTCCAGCCTCAGGTGACTGCCTGTGTAGAGTTTGTATATTCTCCCTGTACCTGCATGGGTTTCCTCTGGGTGCTCTAGTTTCCACCCACAGTCCAAAAATGTGCAGGCTAGGTGAATTAGCCATGCCTAATGCAGAATTACGGGGATAAGATAAGGGGCTGGATTTGGATTGCTCTTTGGAGGGTGTGTGTAGACTCAGTGGGATGAAAGGCATCTTTTCGCACGGTAACCATTTTATGATTCTATAGAATAGTCACTCCAATGCTTCCTAACCAGACTTTTGAATAAAAAAACTCAGACTGAATAATTAATTTCCAGACACTGGTTTTATATCTTAAACATAATAGTTAACTATTTATTAGATATATATTAACTTTAGCACAGAGCAAATTAAACAACGCAGTAAGCCGATTAATATCCGTGTTTTAAACATGAAACATTTGTTTTCAGCTCCCATTCACACAAAAGATAGATTAACAGATTAACACAGTTAAGGGATAAATAGAAGAAATTAACAAAATTTGCCAGATTAATAGCTTTCGCTACAAGTTGATTCACGAGTGTGAATATGAACTCCTTGGCAGCTTTAACTGAAACATTGAGCAGGGTCTCCTTCTCAGTTCACCCAGGCAAAGGTAGCAATGCATCTAACTTTCTACTCTATGGGTTTCAGATTAGACACAGTGCTTTCAAATCTTCATGCTCTCTCAGCAGCAGTCCAGGACCATCTCTCAGAAAATACCATTAAAAAGAACTTTAATTCTGGCTCTGCACTAATAAACTAGTTGACTGTCTCCAAGGTCTTAATTACCATTCAACAGTTGTTATCTGACAGGGTCTCTTCCAGACTTACCAGAACCAATTTCCAGATACTGACCTTATCGATAGCCAACTTCTGTTATCCATTTAAACACAATGCTCTTCCTGGTGTCACTGTGTCTGTTAGAATCCTTTTAATCAAGGGAAGCCTGCAATTAGCCTCCTGTCCTGACCCCACAAATGAACAAAGCCTGTATGGACTCTTCTATCCTTTTTAACATGTGCTGTTCCAAAGTTCACCAGTCATTTCCAGCTCACAATTCAATATTTTTATTCTTTTATAAAAAGTCAGCAAAAGGTTCCAGCAGTAAATAAGACTAGAGATGATTGGCCTGGGAGAAGTGGGGTTTGATTCTTGGGGAACTGGCACCAGTACTGGGGCAAGAGAGCTGGCATGGGTTTCCTTTGAACCACACTTTGACCTGTATCTTGGTGAACTACACATCTAGGTTCACAGACAAAATTAGTGTGGCAGAGGCTGCAATTGAAGGAAAGTTTTAAAAAATTCAAGAGAAACAGGAAAGCAAAAATGCAGTGTAATGAAGAGCCAAACAATAATCAGCTTGTGACAGGAGGGGATAGAAAATAAAAGCATAAAAGTTCAGCAGAAATTAGGACCTGAGTATGCAATAATGGCACAGTCTCAAAGCTTAAGGTTCTTTCTCTAAGGCATGCAGCATTTATAACAAGGCTGATTATACAATCATAGAAGCCCTACAGTGTGGAAACAGGCCCTTCAGCCCAACAAGTCCACACCGACCCTCCGAAGAGCAACCCACCCAGACCCATTCCCCTACATTTACCCTTTCACTATATGGGCAATTTAACATGGCCAATTCACCTAACCTGCACATCTTTGGACTGTGGGAGGAAACCCACATGACACAGGGAGAATGTGCAAACTCCACACGGACAGTTGCCTGAGGCAGGAATTGAACCCAGGTCTCTGGTGCCGCCCAGAATTTTAATTCTTTTAAAGTGTGTGGATATTGAGATGCTTCTCCTAGTGGAGGAGATTTTGCGCTCAGGGACATAGTTACAGATTAAGGGGATGCTAGTGTAAAACTGAGATGCAAGTGAATTCATTCTCCCATTAGGGATGCATGTCTTGAATTCTCTGCAATTGCGAGGGCTAGATCATGGAAAGTATTTAAAGAAGAGACAGATTCTTGAAACAGAAGAGCCATGGGCTTTGAGGTGGCACAAAGGAGGAGTTGAGGCCCAAGGCAGATCAGGCATGATCTCACTGAATGGTCCAGCAGGCCAGAGGGTCCATGTCTATTCCTTTTTTTTATGCTAATGCACACTGTTGAAGGCAGAGGCTGAATTTCAATCTCACTAGAGTGGAAAAACCAGCCCTCTTCGTTTTTACCTAAATAACAGGCTTGGGATCCTAATTTTTATATGCACATATCCCAGCTGTTAAGCATTCATTCTTTGTCATTAAGCAAATGTCTTGAACAAGTCAAGAAATAAAAAGTTATTTCTCACACTTTGGAAGGTAGGGCAACACTGATGTGTAATCGAATTTTTGTGTGGATGCCCGAACATCAAGTGAACTGCAGCACCACCTTCTCAAAGGCAACATGGGATGAAGAATTAATGCTGGCCAGTGATGCCCATACACTCTGAATGAACTGTTTCCACCAAATTAACTGAACGTAGAGCCCAAATAAGGGGCTATCAAGTGGTATTAATCGCCAAGGTCCATTTATTCTGTGGGTATCATTGGCAAGGCCAGCATTTATTACACATCCAAGTGTCAAGCACATTGTTGTGGGTCTGGAGCCAAGTGTGGCCAGACCAGGTAAGAACAGTTGGTTCCTCCCCTAAAGAAGTCACACGACACTGGTTACAGTCCAACAGGTTTATCTGAAAAAGAGCAGCGCTATGAAAGCTTATCATTTCAAATAAACCTGTTGGACAAGAACTTGGTATCGTGTGATTTCCAACTTTGTCCACCCCAGTCCAACCCCGGCACCTCCACATCAAAGGACATTAGTGAACCACGTGAGTTTTTACGAAAATAACAATGGTTTCATAGTCATCATTGGGCTACTCATTCCAGACATTTATTGAATTCAAATTCCATCATCTGCCAGACTGTTACCTGGGTCTCTGGATTAACAGTCTCACAATAATACCACTAGGCCACTGCCTCCCCTTATGAAGGGTTCTGGACTCAGCGAGCATAGCCAATCTCTCTATGCCCCCTACATGTTCAGAAACAAGTATTCTTCTCCAGGACAAGTGCCAAGATTGAATTAGTAGCAGTTACTGTATGTATTATCATGTTAAGCATTTCGATAGAGTTACAAATGATCTTATTCTTTTGTTTTTTTTTTATTTTGTCTGCATTTTAACTGAGTGTAAAAATAAAGTGTGTTTTGCTTAAAGTCGAATAGTTTGGCCAATTAAATTGCAACTGGAATGCAACGCTTTACACTTATCTTTAAAATAATAATACTTTAGGGTCTAGGTAGATATTCTTAATATGTTTGATGAAGGAGCGGCACTCTGAAAGCTAGTGTGCTTCCAATTAAACCTGTTGGACTATAACCTGGTGTTGAGAGATTTTTAACTTCATAAAACCCATTGCAACACCAGCATCTCCAAATTATTAATATGTTTGGGGAGGTGGGGGGTGGGTGGGGAAAGAGTGTGGGGAGTGTGTGGCAGCATTGGTCTGGTCCATAACAACTGATGCAAGCACTAATAGCTTGACTTTCATTGGACAGAAGCAAACAGAATTCCAACCTGTCAATTTGTGCCAAGCAGTGTCAGAGGACCTCTCCTGTAACTTAGTTTTCACATTGTTTTGTTAAAGCAACCTCAAATGTGCTGAGAAAACACGTGGCACTGTATTCCGGCAGCAGAGGGAAAGCTCTAATCCAAAGGTTGAAACACACTGGTGAGTGTTCACGGGAGGTTTATTACATATTCTAAAGTGAAAAGGTACATCCCTTCTGTTGTTAGGACACTCACCCTATCTTACATAGCTAATTACAGTGCAACTCTATGCCTGAATTGATTTCAGAAGTGTGTGTGTGTGTGTGTGTGGCAATAGCACCTTGTACAATAGGGAGATGAAAATCAGACCACATCTTAATTGTCTCAGCGGAGGTCTGCTTAATCTCTCTAAACATATATAAAGAGAAAAACACCGGTCCATAGCAAATTTCACCATCTTAGGCTCTGCACAGCCAATGAACTGCTGTTGAAGTTTGGTCATTGTTGCGATACAGAGAAAAGTGGCAGCCAATTGAAGTACACGCTGTCCTCACAAACAGCAAAGTGTGCAGATAAAAACTAGTCCCATGATGGTTGAGGCTGAATGATAAATCCAGGGCAAGACAATGCCTGTTCTTGTTTTTAACAGTGGTAATGGGACCCTCCATGTTTAACAATGGGAACAAATAATGCCTCATCCAAAAGATGATCTCTCCCAATAGTGCACCACTTCCCAAGTACTATACCAGAATGACACTTTGACAAGTATTAGGAGTGTGAGATGAATCGTATTTGAGGTGGAGAGTGCTCCAGATCAAACGCACTCCTGAACACTTGCATACGTACACATAAGAGAAACACATGTACATGCATGTAAGCTGTCACATTATTAGTTTGGAGCTTTAAGCTTTGTGAGAGTGTTAAGAAGGGTTTTCAGTGTTCTGCTGGAAAGCACGGACTCAGTGTCATAAATCAATTTTTACAATGTGCCTGATGCCTCAGTCGTTGATTAGACTGGACAAGGATAGGCCCACAGCAGGAGGTTCCAAGGGTCTATCTCAATGCTTGAGTTGAGATGAATAGAAGTGTACCAAGGCTCCTCATCCTGATTATTACTGGGACCAAAGCAGCTTTACAGTGGGGTGAATTGCCAGCTCCTGTTTCACCCCCTTGTTCTGGTACTGTCATTACTTGAACCAAATTTAGGTTGGGATAGCTGGTCAGTATGGACAAGTTGGACCGAATGGTCCATTTTCGTGCTGTACATCTTTATGACTCTATCAGTCAAAATGGGTCATAAAATAAAAGGTGGCTAAGGAATAACATTCCAACAACTCTAATGTAGCTGGGCTCAATCTATTTCTTTTACAGAAGCTCAAATGTCAGAACATTTTAAACCTGTACATCAAACTAGAGAACAATAAAGATTGAAAGGTCCTACTTTGGAAATCAATTTGAAATGCCACTCCCTCAACACTTAGAATTATGCTTTTTATTTAAGCCATTTAGGTACATGACCATCTTTCCTTATGTAGCATCATTACAGCAAACTTGCAAGTGCAGAGTCTGCTATATTCTTTTGGAGCTGGATTTGCACTTGAACCTTAGACAGAAGTAAACATTCCCAGGTATTATAAAAGCATTAAATCAGAAGGTTACCAATTGGATGGGGGTGCCATCAATGGGAGGACATTTGCAACACTCTGCACACAGGTGAGCAGTGAGACTTGCACTTGGGAATGCCCCTGGTAATGCCATCCTATTAGAGACCTGGCCTTGGGCCACCAGATCAGAAGGTCTGATATTCAGCAATACCACCTAACATGTTCTGGGTTTCTCAGACAGATGAGGACCAGATTTGAAAATCAAATTATGCTCTTGACATCGTTAACATTACTACAGTTGATCTTACCTGTTTCTATCCTGCTACAAGGCTGTGGACATTGGACTAATTGACAATGATAACACTGGAATCGAGAGGATTTCCCTGCTTGTTGTACCAATGGACATTACAGTCATACAGTCAGAGATGTACAGTATGGAAACAGACCCTTCGGTCCATGCCGACCAGATATCCCAACCCAATCTAATCCCACCTGCCAGCATCCGGCCCATATCCCTCCAAACCCTTCCTATTCATCTCCCCATTCAGATGCCTCTTAAATGTTGCAATCGTACTAGCCTCCACCACTTGCTCTGGCAGCTATCTTAAGATGGTAAATGGAATGGACCTGTAGGTCTACCATGCTCTAACTGAATGGCAGTCCAGATCAGGTATTGAAATGGTCAAATAATGTTGAGAGTTGCTAACAGTTGCAGGTCTCTATTTCATTAAATGTGAACAAATGTGCTTCAACCAAGAGTTATCCCATTTATTTGCAATTTGGATCCAATTATAATAAAGACGTCAAACAACATTTTACACTGGTCACTGGAATGACATTTTAAGTGACAATCATGAACAGTAAAGAAAGAAATGGTTGAATTCTAATGTTTTGTTTGAGCAACAGATGTATAAATATTCAGAAATACCTATGTTGTGAATATAATTATCTTCCATCAGTGATTTTGTGACGTATTTACCAAGCTGATGAACTAAAGTACAGAATTCAGAACAGCTGACAAGCTAACACATGGAGTCCTGCCAGAACCCAATCCATCCCTTTTCACTCTGCGCACACACAAGAGCATTCACAACTTTAACATTAAAGGGTCAAGGGATTTGGGGATGGCATGGGAAAGGTGAGTGGAGGTAGATGATCAGCTATGATCTAAAATGGCTGAACAAATCTGAGGGGCCAAATGGCCTACTCTGATCCAACATTCTAACAGTTTCCTGGTCAGGCATGTGATAGAAAGGAAGTTGGAGCCTATCTACCATTAATACCTATACCAACAGAGTATAACATGCATATAAATGTGCACATTGCCACGGTAACTGCGACACCCTGAATGAAATGTAACACACCACCATCCTCTCAACAACTGGCAGTTCTGCCAACATCTGAGCACTTATTTTGCTGCTCACAAACTGTCTTACAATTTTCAAGTGAAACTTCTGACCCAGCAGTGATTATGGAGGTAACACAGCCCCCATGTACCACAGTGAGACTTTTTCAATGATAGCTGACTGAGAAACATCACAGCTGGAGTTTTACCAGCACAACTAGAGGTGGCCCTCTCTGGTATAGAGGTAATGTCCCTACCCCTGGAATGGAAGGTCAGGGCAGCATGTGGCTCAGTGGTTAGCAGCACTGCCTCACAGCGCCATTAACTTGGGATTGACTCCACACTCGGGGCGACTGTCTGTGTGGAGTTTGCACATTCTCCCTGTGTCTGCGTGGGTTTCCTCCGGGTGCTCCAGTTTCCTCCCACAGCCCAAAGATATGCAAGTTAAGTGGATTAGCCATGAAAATCTGCCCATACTTTCTCGGCATGTGTGGACGAGGTGCATTAGTCATGGAAATGCAGGGTTAGAGGAATAGGGTAGGGGTTGGGGTGCTCTTTGGAGGGTTGGTGTGGACTCAATAGGCTGAATGGCCTCTTTCCACACTGTAGGGATTCCATGTTATAAGTCCCACCTGCTCCAAAGGTGTGCAATAATATCTCTGAACATGTTGATTAGGAAAAAAAAGGTTAAATTTTTTTTTACAAGCTCTACTGGTTGGGCCCTCTTGTGCTGTAGTGTTCTTATCTTTGAGCTAGGAGGCCTGAGTTCATGTCCCATCTGCTCCAGAGATGTGTCAGTATATCTCTGAACAGATTGATTAAAAAAATACAGGCACTGTGGGGGTTCTTGTATTACAGTGGTAGTGTCACTGACTCTATGTTAGAAGGCCTGGGATCATCTGCTCCAAAGAACATAGAGTCATAGACATAGAACAACACAGCGCAGAACAGGCCCTTCAGTCCTTGATGTTGCGCTGACCTGTAAACTAATCTAAGCCTACCCCCTTACACTATCCCATTATCATCCATGTGCTTATCCAAGGACTGTTTAAATCTCCCTAATGTGCCTGAATTAACTACATTGGCAGGCAAGGGATTCTATGTCCTTACCACTCTCTGAGTAAAGAACCTGCCTCTGATACCTGTCTTAAATTTATCACCCCTCAATTTGCAGCTATGCCCCCTCGTATAAGCTGACATCATCATTCTAGAAAAAAAGACTCTCACTGTCCACCCTATCAAATCCTCTGATCATCTTGTACGCCTCTATCAAATCCCCTCTTAGCCTTCTTCTCTCTATTGAAAACAGATGCAAGTCCCCTAGCCTTTCCTCATAAGACCTTCCCTCCAGACCAGGCAACATCCTGGTTAATCTCTTCTGCACCTTTTCCAATGCTTCCACATCCTTCCTGTAATAGGGTGACCAGAATTTTACACAATATTCCAAGTGAGGCCGCATTAGGGTTTTGTACAATTACAGCATGACATCATGCCTCCGAAACTCAATCCCTCTACCAAGAGGTAACACACCGTATGTTTTCTTAACAGCACTATCAACCTAGGTGGCAACTTTCAGGGATCTATGTACTTGGACACCAAAATCCCTCTGCACAGCCATACTACCAAGAATCTTTCCATTGACCCAGTATTCTGCCTTCCCGTTATTCTTCTCAAAGTGAATCACCTCACATTTATCTGCTCTGAATTCCATTTTCCACCTCTCAGCCCAATTCTGCAGTTTATCCAAGTTCCCCTGCAACATTTTTCCACACTGTCCACCACTCCACCAACTTTAGTGTCATCTGCAAACTTACTAACCCATCCACCTATGCCTACATCCAAGTCATTTATAAATAAAAATGATGAACAGCAGTGGTCCAAAACAGATCCTTGTGGCACACTGGACTCCAGGCTGAATGTTTTCCATCAACCACCACTCTCTGCCTTCTTCCAGAAAGCCAGTTTCTAATCCAAACTGCTCAATCACCCTCAATTCCATGCCTCTGCATTTTCTCCAACAGCCTACCATGTGGAACCTTATTAAAGGCTTTACTGAAGTCCATGTATTCCATGTCAACTGCCCTACCTCATTTACATGCTTGGTCACCTTCTCAAAAAAAATTAGAGGTTTGTGAGACATGACGTGCCCTTGACAAAACCATGTTGACTATCTCCAATCAAATTGTTGCTTGTTAGATGATTATAAATCCTATCTCTTAAAATCCCTTCCAAAGCTTTTTCTACAACAGACATACAGCTCACTGGTCTATAATTAGCTGGGTCATCGCTATTGCCCTTCGTGAGCAAGGGCACAACATTTACAAACCTCCAGTCCTCTGGTACTAAACCTGTAGACAATGACAACTCAAAGATCAAGGCCAAAAGGCTTTACTATCTCTTCCGAGCTTCCCAGAGAATCCTCGGATAAATCCCATCCGGCCCAGGGGACTTACCTACTTTCTAACTTCTAGAATTAATAACACCTCCTCCTCACTAACCTCAATTCTTTCTAGTCTAATAGCCCGTATCTCAGTCTTCTCCTCTATAATATTCTCCTTTTCCTGAGTGAAAACAGATAAGAAATATTCGATTAGCACCTCTCCGATCTCCACAGGGTCCACATACAACTTGCCACTTCTGTCTTTGAGTGGCCCTATTCCTACCCTAGTCATCCTTTTATTCCTCACATATCCGTAGAAAGCTTTACGGTTCCCCTTTATTCTACCTGCTAAAGACTATGCATGTCGCCTCCTTGCATTTCTTAACTCTCTAAGTCCTTCCTAGCTAATCTGTAATTCTCCATTGTCTCAGCTGAACCATCTCGTCTCAAGTCACACAAGCCTCCCTCTTCTGCTTAGCAAGAGGTCCAATTTCTTTAGGGCAGCATGGTGGTTCAGTGGTTAGCACTGCTGCCTCACAGAAACAGGGTCCCATGTTCAATTACAGCCTTGGGCAACTGTCTGTGTGGAGTTTTCACGTTCTCCCAGTGTCTGCATGGGTTTCCTCTGCGTGCTCTGGTTTCCTCCCACAGTCCAAAGATGTGCAGGTCAGGTGAATTGGCCATGCTAAATTGCCCACAGTGCTAGGTGCATTAGTCAGAGGGAAGTGGATCTGGGTGGGTTGCTCTTCGGAGGGTTGATGTGAATTGGTTGGGCCGAAGGGCCTGTTTCCACATTATAGAGAATCTCATCTAAACCACATTTCCCTTACCTTATCACTTCCTCCCTGCCTGACAGGGACATACCTATCAAAGAAATGCAATACCTGTTCCTTAAACCAGCTCCCCATTTTGATTGTCCTCATCCCCTGCATTTTGCTATCCTATTCTATGCCTCCCAAGTCTTGCCTAATCCCATTATAATTGCCCTTCCCCCATTTATAACTCTTGCCCTGTGGCATGTACCTATCCCTTTCCATTACTAAATTAAAAATAACGAATATGGTCATTCTCTCCAAAGTGCTCACCTACCACTAAATCACACACCAAAGCACTAGATCCAGTGTGGCCTCCCCTCTTGTCAGCCCTTCGACATACTGTCAGGAAACCCTCCTGCACACATTGGTCAAAAACTGATCAATCCAACGTACTAGAGTTATAGCATTTCAAGTCAATATTGGGGAAGTTAAAGTCCCCCATAATGACCACCCTGTTCCTTTCACTCCTACCCATAATCATTTTGCCAATTCTCTCCTCCACATCCCTGGAACTTTGCGGAAGCCTATTAAAAAGCTCCCAGCAGGGTGACCTCTCCTGTTTCAAACCTCAGCCCATACCACTTTAGTAGACGGGTCCTCATCATTATATCGCTATATCTATCTCCATTATATCCCATTATATATTCCTAAACATGTTGATTAGAAAAATATCTACTGAGGGAGGGTCTTGGCGCTGCAGTGGTAGTGTTGATATCACTGAGGTAAGTGACCCAGGTTAGAATCACATCAGCTCTCCAGAGGTGTGTCATAACACTCCTCATTAAAAATATCTACAAGCACTGCTCTTACATTGGACAAGGACAAAGAATCCTTAGGGGAGGTGATGGCCTTGTGGTATTATCATTGCACTGTTAATCCACAGACCCAGGGCATGTTCTGGGGACCTGAGTTTGAATCCCACTGTAACGGATAGTGGAATTTGAATTCAATAAAAATCTGGAATTACAAATTTAGCGATGACCATGAATCCATTGTTGATTGTCGGGAAAAAATCTATTTGGTTGGATAAGCACATGGATGATGATGGGATAGTGTAGGGGTCGAACCGAGAATAGTTCACAGGTCGGCGTAACATCAAGGGCCAAAGGGCCTGTTCTGCGCTGTATAGTTCTATGTTCTATGTTCTAATCCACGTGTGAAATAAGCCTTTTAGCCAATGCCTTGTTTGGCTCTGATTACAGTGTGTTTCAGTCGCTACAGACATTTCTACTGGAATGGCAGAAGCAACTGTCCGAGATTGAATTAGTTACACAGAGACATTTCTTTTTACTGTTTCGTAAAAGAAACAAACTTACTGAGTTTCGAGACCATTTGCTTTAATTAATTGATAGCATCTTCCTTCAAAATTCAGACCATGAATTTGTCATAAACCTCCGCCAAGACCATCAAATTATCAACTTTGTTTTGATTCAATTCTATCAAGGAGGCCTGACATGACATACTGTCGAGATTTACAGGCGTAACTTGGAATTAGGTCAGCTTCTGCATTAAATTATTTAGCACAATGTTAAAAACTGCCTTGAATCCAAAGACAGCATTCTACATTATTAAAAAAAATTCCTAATGGAGTTTCACTGTAATCGCCTGCATAGGAGGAGGCTGTGTTTATTTCTGTATAGAAAAAAAAGTCATACAGAGGTTACAGAAATTCAATTTATCACTAGCTGCATTTTAATTAGTTAGGCATGGATAACTGAGTAATGTAACGGTTTGAAATAAAAGTACAGTAATGGACCAAGTAAAAGAAAGATGTTATTTCTATATAATGCTCAAATTTACAGTACTGATCATCTACCTTCCCCCCGCCCCATACCTAAATTAGTAAATTCTACAGACGAGCACTGACAATGGAGTGCAGATTTTAGAAACAGGAGCAGAAACAGGTCATTCGGCCCTCAAGCCTGCTTGCTATTCAATATGCTCATCATCCACCTCAGTATTCTGTTCTCACTTTCTTCCCTTGATCACTTCCCTTTATAATCTACTATCTTCTATGAACATTAAACAGTGGATTTATAAAGCTTGAGAAGACGGAACTGCAATGGCCCACTATTCCAAAGAGGTATAAACAGTCAGGTCCACGCCCCCCCTACAACCCAACCTCCCATCCTGGCACCTTCCCCTGCCACCGCAGGAATTGCAAAACCTGCACCCACACCTCCTCCCTCACCTCCATCCAAGGCCCTAAAGGAGCCTTCCACATCCATCAAAGTTTTACCTGCACATCCATCAATATCATTTATTGTATCCGTTGCTCCAGATGCGGTCTCCTCTACACTGGGGAGACTGGACGCCTCCTAGCAGAGCGCTTTAGGGAACATCTCCGGGACACCCGCACCAATCAACCACACCGCCCTGTGGCCCAACATTTCAA
>NC_057725.1:13779795-13796172 GCF_004010195.1 Chiloscyllium plagiosum
ATCCCCTCCCCCACTCACCTATTGTACTCTATGCTACTTTCTCCCCACCCCCACCCTCCTCTCACTTACCTCTCTACCCTTCAAGCGCTCTGCCTGTATTCCTACCTGCCTGGCTTTTGCCCAAAACGTCAATTTTACTGCTCCTCGGATGCTGCCTGAACTGCTGTGTTCTTCCAGCACCACTCTAATCCAAAGTTCCAATATGACTCTTTGGAATAAAAAATGTCAACTCTGTTTCTCTGTTGTCAGATGCTGCCAGGGCAGTTGGGTTTCTCCAGCACTTTCATGTGCAAAACTAATGTTCTCTTGCTGAGACCCTGTGGCTATTGGCGAGTTTGAAGTTGTGACCATCAAGGTGTTGCTGCCCAAGAGGAGACCACATGCCAACTTACGTGGGTAACTCTGTTTCTCTGTTGTCAGACGCTGCCAGGGCAGTTGGGTTTCTCCAGCACTTTCATGTGTAAAACTAATGTTCTCTTGCTGAGACCCTGTGGCTATTGGCGAGTTTGAAGTTGTGACCATCAAGGTGTTGCTGCCCAAGAGGAGACCACATGCCAACTTACGTGGGTGCCCAACAAGCAGGAGGACAGGCACTTGGAGAGAAACTGAAATGTTCTCACTTCTTCTGAGGTTAACTGGTCTGAACCTGGCCCCGTCAAAGAGATGGGGCTCAAGGAAATTTCCAAAATGCAATGAAAAAATCTGCAGATTATTAGAACGGAGTAACTTTAGGCTGTCAGTTATGTGTGAAGATCATGTCGTCAACTTGGAACAGTCTCATCAAGTTGACTCCACATTTCACAGCAAAGAAACAGTCAGGATTTTGTTTAAGTAGAAACACAAAGATTTGAGATAGGGATGTAATTTCTCTGGACTTGAGTCTGTGTGATGATTAGAGTCATAGAGATGTACAGCATGGAAACAGACTCTTTGGTCCAACCCGTCCATGCCGACCAGATATCCCTACCCAATCTAGTCCCACCTGCCAGCACCCGGCCCATATACCTCCAAACCCTTCCTATTCATATACCCATCCAAATGCCTCTTAAATGTTGCAATTGTACTAGCCTCCACCACTTCCCCTGGCAACTCATTCCATACATGTACCACCCTCTGTGTGAAAAGGTTGCCCCATAGGTCTCTTTTATATCTTTCCCCTCTCACTCTAAACCTATGCCCTCTAGTTCTGGACTCCCTGACCCCAGGGAAAAGACTTTGCTTATATACCCTATCCATGCCCCTCAATTTTGTAAACCTCTATAAGGTCACCCCTTAGCCTCTGACGCTCCAGTGAAAACAGCTCCAGCCTGTTCAGCCTCTCCCTGTAGCTCAGATCCTCCAACCCTGGCAACATCCTTGTAAATCTTTTCTGAACCCTTTCAAGTTTCCCAACATCTTTCCGATAGGAAGGAGACCAGAATTGCACACAATATTCCAACAGTACTAGTGTTGGGAAACAATGTGAAGCTTTGTTTTGCTGTGGTGTAAGATCATTCTAATTGTCTTCTCTTTTCAGACAGCTTGGTTTGTGATTTGTATTTCTTTTGTGTCATAAACCTATGTTCTGTTATTGAAGAAAATGTGCAGCTTCATGTGAATATGACTTGGACTAATCACCGTGGTAACAAACTAAATGAGGAAAAATGTCAAGGTTGAAAAGTGGGGCTGGAAAAGCAACAGCTGGTCAGGCAGCATCCAAGGAGCAGGAGAGTTGATGTTTCGGGCAAAAACCCTTCATCAGGAATAGGAATTGAAAAAAAAAATCAAAGCAGGTTTCATTCTGGGATCTGAATTGTCTAACAGTGCACCAGGTGGGATCATGACAGATGCGTGAAAGACAGGAGTGATCAAAATGACAAAGCTGAACCTTTTCAATATTTGGTAAATAGCCAGTCATTAATCTGAAACAAGATGATCAATTTTGTCTTTGATACCTCCACTTTTTCTGTTCAAACTAAGTATTGACATGAACAAAGGTCACTTGGTTGAGGTCTGAGGGGTTGATGGTGGATGTCAAACTTTCTTGTAACAAGGTAGTACTTTTAGGTGTGGGAGGTGAAAATTGTACAGTACAGGCAGAAATCTGCTCCAGCACATCATGTTTAAAGGTTATTTCTCTTGATTGATAAATACAACATATTGGTGTATCTGGAAATTCCAGAATGTGACACAAATGTTTATAGATTCACAGTCATTTGAAGTAACTCTGAGCAAATATTAAAAGTCAAAAGGGGGAAGATGCACATAAGTTATTGAAATAATACAAATTTTATGAAAATACATGTGCCAAATTCTTCAATTGGTTAGAAACTTTGGCCTACTCACACAGATGCACTTAAAATCATTTCTACAAATGATTTTTCTGTCTTGTTCAATATCTGACTTATCTCAAAAGGCATTCCTCAGGGAATTTCTGTTCTCAGGTAAAATTTTATAAGTCCTTAGAATTCATCCTCCATCAGTGTCTGGGCACCAAGCAGCAGGGAGGGCCAATAGAATCAAACTCAAAGCAGTATTAGAGTCTCCCACTTCATCCGAGACCATCCCTGATATCCTGGAGTAGAAACCATTTTACCTTGGGGATTTGATAAGTTTGAACCCTTTAAGAATATTCTTCATCTCATGTAAGTGCGCAAACCTTGGTCATCTCCTTCAATGGAGAACATGACCGATATTTCCAGATTTTAAAAAAGTAATTATTGAGAAAAGGGGTCTTGTGTGGGTGCAGTCACAGCAGCCTTACCTCAGGGTCAGAACATCGAATGGCGATGGCCAGAACTCACTGATTATTCATTTGTAAATCCTTCCAAAAGTGATAGCAGCTGGCGAGAGCAGGGGAGTTTCCTAATCAACTGTGGTGATAGCTACAGCTTTACAACCTCCACATTACAGCAACAAAAGACCCCATTTGTAGGTCCTGCTGTGAGTGAGCACCATCCTTATTCAGAGAGACTGCCACACACTCACCCACTGAAAACATCCATTAGTCCACACTAAATCATCATCTCCACCAGCAGCTTTTGAGACTTTCACCTCTCCCCAGTTGTTACCTTCGCGTTACAGAATTTCCTGTGACTGTGTTCAGTGTCTTCAGCTAATTCAGGCTCTTCTTCACCAGTCCATAAGGTTTTTGTCGTTCTGCTGTTGTAGCCTTCCCAGTGCAGCTCGCTGCTCTTTGCTTCAGAATTGCTGAAACGCAATTTTCTTTCTAACATCTTTTTGATCAACCTTCCAATCCATTCACAGTTTGAGGCTACTTTTTCTCATCTTGGGGCCTTGTGTTTCTTGCCTTCCAAGATGTTCCCTGGTCACTACTGAACATCTGCCTGTCTTTTCATATTATATAGTATTTTCCTGAAGTTGTACACCTGGAAATTGGTGCTCCATAATTGTGAACCCCAAATGGTATGAAGCGTCGTCACGTTACAGATATAATCACAAAGAGCTAGCAAGCTGTCCGTTTTCTTTCTTGTTAGGTAGGGCCACTCACCATCAGCATCTTGATGTATTTGACGTACAGCAATTAGAAATTTAGATTCTAAAGGACAAAATCATTCTTATGCAAACAGTACTGTAGTCAAAACACAACGGCTAACAAAAGATTGTGAAAACAACAATAGAAGAGGATCATTTTAAAGAATGAGACAGAAAAATCAACAACTACGATAACTGGACCATTGCAGCAAATTAGCCCAGCAGTACGAATGAAACTAACAGAAGAACTCTCGATTAGTTTTCAGTAACTGAATGGGTTACTTACTGCAGCCATCTTCATCACTATGGTCACCACAGTCATTGTCCCCATCACATTGCCATTGGGCAGGTATACAGGTACATTCGCCAAAGGCACTCACTGCACAAGTGAAATGATTCCTGCCACATGAACATTCACTGCCTCCTGATCCTGTCACGCCTGCAGGGAGACAAAAAAAATATTCCTGTGTATTCAACGGAAGATTGCTGAACAGTAGAAGTGTGGTACCAGAGTTGTTCCAGAAATCCATTCATAATCAGGACCTTCAGAGTACGGCATTGTAATTATACTTTGCGACGTGGATAAATACCAAAACATGCCAATGCATCTTAACCACTCATTTCCATTTTGCAAATTCTATACAAATCCTGCTTAAATAAAACCAGCTCCCAGTTACATAATAAACCTTTCCATATTCAAAACATACAAGGCAAAAGAAAAAGCAAGCAATACCATGAAGAAATGTAGCTTTGTATTAACACAATAAATCTCCTTGCTGGAAGGTTCAAAGAGATGAGGTTCAATAATATCTGTTGGCATAGTTTAAATATTCATATTATGGTTTTATTCTAACTCACGCGCCTTTGCAGAAAAGAAAATAATGGATTGGGTTTAAACCAGACATATTTCCAAATAACTCGTGCATGCTGGGCCAATGCTGTCCTCAATTTATTTTCATTCTTGGAATTATGTTAGAGACTGATGCTTTGAAAGTTGGAATGTTTTAGTAGCTATGCTAACCAAAATGTAAATGGCCTCTTATGGTCCTTTTAAACAAATCTAACAAAGCTTAAATACTTTAATAAAAGTTCCATTCTGGTGGTGTCAACTGTTACACAGTCTTGTTATCATGAATTGAAATAGTATCCCTTGTACACACTGAAAAGGGACATGTTGGCAGAGCTTTGTCTTGCATTCATCAGGACAAATGCAAGAATGCCAAATTTCAAACAAACAATCACAACAATTTACACTCTGGAAGGCTGCTGATTGTTGACAATGGCCACTTTCTTCCATGTTAACCTCAACCATTTCAAATACGAGTCACACTGTAGACAGTATTCATATTTATGGCAAAGAATCTTCTTGAAAAAGAAAGGATTTTATAAAGCAAATGTGCACCAGATTTCTTTAAAGCTGTTCATTATTTTTGGATCTGCTACTGTTTAAGAACAGTTTCCAACAGGAAATGAAATGGACATAGTCTTTAATCTCAAAGACTGTGTTATACAAATTATGGTCTCACTGTGGGCTGTCACAGCTCTCTGAGAAAAGACAAAGATTTGTTTCTCTTCAACTTGCATAATACATGTGTTCCTCCCATTGCGTCTCAGTTCTGTCTAATTACCAAGCAACAAAACCAATCGACACATCTGATAGACATAACTTAATGCTATGTTGGGCGAGATGATTTTAATTTGTCAAATAGAGAAAGTGGCAGGACAGGATTTGCTCCTGCTGTCAGCTACATTGCATGTTCACAAAGTAAACATGTCAAGATCAGCATTTTACAATTCAGTTCATACAGCTTTTACAAATTTCACTGTGTTCAACATAGCAAGCAGTATTTATGAACAAGATAATGAAGCAGAGGTTGGTTCGTATTTATTGTGCTGAATCCAAGGGCCAAAACTCTGTTCCAATTCTGGGACTCCATTTCATGCCTGACCTCGATTGATTTATGAAGTAATTTTAAAATACTAGCGCCCTGAGCTGGAAGCTTCCTAACACAGTGCTAGCAACACAGACAGACGGCAGCCATATTGGGGTCTGTCAGATTAAAAAGAGGCAGCTCCTCTGACAGCGAGGAGAAGAAAGACAGCAGAAACCAATCATAGACCAGCAAAAGGTTCAACGCTGGCCAACTTTTGGAACAAATAAAAACAAACTACTTTGACCCTGTAGTGAACGCAGTATCCAACAGGCACAAGAATATATAATCTAGTCGGGTTTAAAAAGTAAAAATTGCAACCCTGAATGGACCGGTCATTAAAATTGATCCTTGAGGTGTTTGAGTGGCTGTTAATTGTTGCCAAGTGAGTTTTCCATTTCCAGCCCGTACATGACCCTTAAACTCAAAACGGACTTCAGTGGGATCCTGACATCACATCCAGGTCTGGGTCCCGACTGTCGGCCCGTTGAAAATCCAGTCTTACAAGTTTGTACTTTCATCAGCTTTTGCTGGATCGAAATTTGCCTTCATGTAAAGGCAATTTGAATCGTTACACCTAACTTCCTCTTTAATTATAGTGAATTCCTTCTGCACAATTCACTTACTCAGATCATGTCAGCTGCACTGATAGCTCACTGCTTCAATTTGACAACCCTACTAGATGTAAAACATTTGATTTAAAGACAATAATTTTTATGCATATCACTCTTAAAAAATAAACATCCAAAATGGGGAAGAATTTCTGAGCTCTGGTCGAATCGCAAACCTCACAGTGAGAAAATTCCTACCTAAAAAAATCTCTCACTCCCTCCTACATCCTGAATCTCGTGGTACAATGTTAGCTGCTTCAGACAGAAGTTATAGATCTTGCTAGTCTCTCCTTTCCCATGTGATGTCAACACCATATTGTTATTCCTTTCAGAATTTCTTAAACCTTCCTTCTGGGTGACCCCATTGTAAGGCTTCACATTTGCAGCAATCCCAGAGTGAAAAAGAAGATTGGAAAGGTTATTGAGTGGGGTTGGGGCTCAAACAACTCATCACAATAACCAAGACATTTATCTTTTGACATCAGCGATGGAGCCTCAGATCTCACTGGAGTAGGCCACACTCACTGGGAAAAATGTTCTTAAGATTACACGCATTTAAAATGGCCTCAGAGCCTGGTGGTGCCCTGATAGTCTCTCTTCTTCTGGGCTCAATCTCTTCTGCCGCTGAGATGTTTCGTCACACATCTGGACAGGTGGGTGGAGAATAATTCAGAAGGAAACATCTCAGGACTGTTAAACCTGTGCCTTCACTCGACAGCTGACATTACTGCCTCAGAATTTGCGACCCCAAGTACATGTCAAAAGGGTCATGACCCGTTTTAGGAACCCCAGACACGACAGATCCAAGATTCCACAACTGAGGTCACAACCCCACTGACATGCTGTCGGGGTCATGAACTCTACGGCAAGTCATGGCAGCTGTCTCCAGATCTTTATGAGATGAGACAATCCCAGGCGGCACAAATCTAGATCTGTTAAACTATACTTCTTGCTTTGTGTCCCTGTGCACAGGTTAAGTATGATGACAACCAATGTTGAGCAAACATGAAAACATTAGACTGCCCAGGTGGTCCAGACCTGAGAAAATAACTAAAATGGCTCTTTAATAACATAGGTAATTTCACCAAAGATTACTGCAACTAGAGAAAGCCAGATGGCAGAGTCAATAAATACCAGCAAGTATGACCCTACTCCACACCATTCACTAAGATCATGGCTGATCTTTCATATCAACCCCACTTCCTCAATCTAGCTCTGTGTCCTTGTGCGGCCAAACTCCAAATCGATCAATCCCATCCTTAATCAGCACAAGGTCCTCTGGGATAGAGAATCCCAAAGATTAACTGCCTGCTGAAGGAAGAGATTTTTCCTCATCGCCATCTTACAAAATGACTGGAACAAAAAAGATCAGCTCCTCAGTGTAAGAGTTCATTCAAAGCAACGACTGTAAAGCATTCACACAACTCGATGGATTGTGGAATGGAGGGGGATTGGGTGCCCTGATGAATCAGGACTGCCCCACTGTCATTTCAATGAAAGAGTGTTTTTAGTCAGCACAGACTCTCCATTTCCCTCATGCTTCAGTATAGATGAGCAGTCCACATCAGAACTGTTAACTCGCCTCTTCACTCCACATATGATGCCTGGGCTGCTTTGCATTTCCTGCTTAAATTCTGAAGCATGAAGATTTTGATTGGAACTCCTCAAATGAAATTAAACACATTGCCTTTAGGTTCTTTTTAAAACAATAAGGAACAGGCAAACACAGATCCCATGGTACCTATCACAACCGAACAAAATGCAGCAGCAAATCTTTGAATAGGAATTAAAGATTATCCAAAAATTGGTGCTTTTCACTAGTTTAATAAGAGGGAGTAAGCCATCTTTTTATACCAAGGGCAAGAGAATGTATCAAACTGTATCCAGTGGGTAATCAGTTAAAGAAAAGGGTCTTACCATACTATGGTGACCAGTAACAGCTTTGGATAGGAAATAAAGTAAAGTACAGTCTTCAAACTGTTATCCATGAACATAGATAGTTCTGATCCAACAGTAAATACACAACAAAATGTCAGTTTATTTATTCCACAGAGGTTGGACAGCAATAAGCAACAGGTTAAAGGAGACCTGATGGTGCATGTTACACTGAATAATTGAAGTCTTGTGGTGTTTGAACTCTGGTCTGTATAATTAGCTACATTCTGAAATAACTAGAATTAAATTTGCTTCAAACAAGTTTCCAGTCAGCAAAACTGACAGCCCAGTGTAGAAGCTGCTGTCAATGAGCATCACCAGAAAACATGAAACTCAAGAAAAAGTCTTCATTGGTGAGCAATGATGGTCATAACAAATTTTCCCAGTTGCAATGATTATAAAACCAGAGAGGAAACAATATAAGCAAAAGCAAAATACAGTAGATGCTTGAAATCTGAATTCAAATGTGCAACAGGTCATTTGAGCCCATAGTTACGAGAATACCCTTTCGCATGTGATAATGCAGTTTACTCAAAAGGCACATTTCCATTCTTCCAATGTACATTCACATAGAAACATCTGGGCAATCTGGCACACAACAAAGTTATAAATGAGTGAATGATTGCTAGGATTGAAGTTACATGGGCCAGAAAGACTTGACCTGACCTCAGTATCCCTGTGTTATTAAAGGAGGGCGGGCAAATCAGCCAAAACTTTCCAGCAAGGAGGATTTGTTTCAATTGTGGTGTCTTCCTAATACTCCAGTATCCAAAACTCATCGCCGTTCAGTCAGTTTCGGTCTCCACCTCAGCTCATCTGCTGCTGAAGCCCTTATCCATCGCATTGTTACTCCCAGGGCTGACTATTCCAATGCTCTCCTAGATGGTCCTTTTCCTCCAGGAATTGGAACTCACTCAAAACACTGGAAGCCTTGTAGCTTATCTCACACCAGTATTCCGTCTATCCATCACCCCCTGCATGCACTGACCTCCATCGGCTTCCTGGTCCAGTCCAATTAGAAAACAATGAAATCCTTCCAATGACAATCACCTCTCCCCATCACAATAACATCATTCAGACCAACTCCACTCCACGATCTCTGTCCTTTGCTAATTCTAGCTTCTTGCAAATCCACTAATTTTAATCATTCACCTAGAGGCTGGCTATAATTTTGTGCACCGAACTCTTAAACTGGAACTTCCCAAACTGTGTCAGTCATGACCCCGTCCCCCAGTGAGATAATTTGTCAAATGACTCAGGGTTGTGACATCTGATGGCATTGGCTGCTGTGGGTCACTGACCAAGTGCCAACTTGTAAACCCGGCACATTAAACAGCTTTTCCCACATCAAATCGCATTCTTACAGTTCTCACACAGCTTCCCCAACCCCATCTTGCCTGACAACTCTCAGATCGGAGGCAAATGTCAAATTCCAAAAAAAGGGACGTGATGGTAAAAACCGCTTCTTCAAAAAAATTCTGTACAACTCAACCATTTCCTCACATGGTTTGTGGGAAACCTTTCTTTGATTATTTTCCAGTCAAGCATCTTGGGATGCTTTATCAAGTGTACCATATGAATGCAAAGTGTGTTGTTGAGCCCTTCAAGGTAGGAGAACAAAACAGCTGCTTTTTTTCTTAAACATCAACGGCACTCACATTTATCTTGAACTGGAATCAATTATTCGGAAATTTCAAATGTCCTTGCACCCATTTCAATGTTTTCAAGTACAGCCACTTTCCATAAATTTAAATGGCCTTCTGAACCAATACAAACACAAGTTTCTTCACTACAAATAACACCTGAAGGGAATTTATGAGGCAAAAGTATACTTTACTAAGCTTTTACCTACTGAAATATTGAAATCCTGTTCCTATTTTACACTTTAAATGAAGGCCATACAAAGACTAAAAGGTACATTATGTACTTGAAATGTTACTTCCATTATCGTAAGTGCTCAAACTTGGGAACAATGAGTTACCACAGCACCATTGCAGAATAGAGTTCATGCCAACCTGAACTCACGCCAACCTGAACTCACACGATTATGATTTCATTAACAAGTGAAAAAAAGGAGAGGTGTCCACATCTTGTCGTGACTGCATTGCAACATTGGCGACATGACATTGGTGAACTGTTTTGCTCGAGATAGAGTATTTTAGGAAGGTTCAGCGGCTAAGGTTTTGTCATCTCAAGCAAAAAAAACACAATAAACAGCGTCACAGTAAAAAAAATCTATAAACTCACACCTCCAGCTCTTAAATCAACCCACACCACACTGTTTTAAGAATTTGCAACCTGTACTATAACCTGCCATCTCTGATATGATGAATAAACTAGATGGACTTAAGGAGGCTTTGTGGCACATTGCTGAAAGCCTCTGGTTCAAGTCCCACACTCATGTGTCCTCACCCCTTCCCATCCCTCACAGAATAATGATGCACTTCTCCTTGTGCTCACTTTCTAACGCAACGTCACTTCTATTTGTGTCAGGGAGGCATGATGTGTACAGTCTTAGCTTAAACCAGTTCACTACTTACATGGTCTTCACATTTCCAACAGAATAATTGAACTGAACAACAGATTTCTCTTTCTGACCACTTTCATTAGAAGATGCCTTAACCAAGATATTAATTCAGAATAGTATTGAATGGATACACATAGAGATCTTGGACTGTCTGGAAGGAACACTTTGAAAAGTAAAGGAGCCGGCCTACTGCAGCAAAATAAAGGTCACATTTGCAAAAAACATGCTGCTTGAATCTACAAAACTTTGAGAGGGGTCAGTCAGTTTGTAGACGCAATAAAGCTGCCTTTGCTCCCTGTTGCTTTTGTCTGAAATCCTTCTGAAAGATTGAGACTTAAAAACTGACTAGAAGGTCTCATTACTGCAAGCAAGGGAAGTTTCAAACTCGACATCACTATCTCTTGAAAGAGAAATTCAGCCAGCAATAACTAATCCAGGAAGGTAGCACAGTGACAAAAATAGAAATTCTCTGAACCAGACCCGAAACATTAACTCTGATTTCTCTCCACAGATGCTGCCAGACCTGCTGGGCTTTTCCAGCAATTTCTGTTTTTGCCTCTGATTCACAGCATCTGTAGTCCTTTCAGTTTTTAGATAGCACCGTACAACTAGTTTCTAGCATATTGACTTAGAGTCATAGAGTCACAGATATACAGTACGGAAACAGACCCTTCAGTCCAACCGTCCATGCTAACCAGATATCCCAACCCAATCTAGTCCCACCTGCCAGCACCTGGCCCATATCCCTCCAAATCCTTCCGATTCATATAACCTATCCAAATGCCTCTTAAATATTGCAATTGTACCAACCTCCACCACTTCCTCTAGCAGCTCATTCCATATACGTACCATTCTCTGAGTGAAAAGCTTGCCCCTTACATCTCTTTTATATCTTTCCCCTCTCACCCTAAAACTACGCCCACTAGTTCTGGACTCCCAAACTCCAGGGAAAAGACTTTGTCTATTTATCCTATCCATGCCCCTCCTGATTTTGTAAACCTCTATAAGGTCTCCCCTCAGCCACCAACACTCCAGAGGAAACAGCCCCAGCCTGTTCAGCCTCTCCCCATAGCTCAACTCCTCCAGCCCTGGCAACATCCTTGTAAATCTTTTCTGAAACCCTTCAAGTTTCACAACATCTTTCCGATAGGAAGGAGACCAAAATTGCATGCAACATTCCAACAATGGCCTGACCAATGTCCTGCACAGCCGCAAATGAGCTCCCAACTCCTGTGCTCAATACTCTGACCAATAAAGGAAAGCATACCAAACACCGCCTTCAATATCCTATCTACCTGCGACTCCACTTTCAAGGAGCTATGAACCTGCACTCCAAGGTCTCTTTGTTCAGCAACACTCCCTCGGACCTTACCATTAAGTGTATAAGTCCTGCTAAGATTTGCTTTCCCAAAATGCAGCACCTCGCATTTATCTGAATTAAACTCCATCTGCCACTTCTCAGCCCATTGGTCCATCTGGTCCAGATCCTGTTGTAATCTGAGGTAACCCTTTTTGCTGTCCACTACACGTCCAATTTTGGTGTCATCTGCAAACTTACTAACTGTACCTCTTATGCTCGCATCCAAATCATTTATGTAAACTACGAAAAGAAGTGGACCCAGCACCGATCCTTGTGGCACTCCACTGGTCACAGGCCTCCAATCTGAAAAACAACCCTCCACCATCACCCTCTGTCTTCTACCTTTCAGCCAGTTCTGTATCTAAATGGCGAGTTCTCCCTGTATTGTGTGAAACCTAACCCTGCTGACCAGTCTCACATGGGGAACCTTGTCAAACGCCTTACTGAAGTCCATATAGACCACATCTACCGCTCTGCCCTCATCAATCCTTTTCGTTACTTCTTCAATAAACTCAATCAAGTTTGTGAGACATGATTTCCCACAAACAAAGCCATTTTGACTACCCCTAATCAGTCCTTGTCTTTTCAAATACATGTCCATCCTGTCCCGAGGTCAGGCTCACTGGTCTATAGTTCCCTGGCTTGTCCTTCCCACCCTTCTTAAACAGTAACACCACGTTAGCCAACCTCCAGTCTTCTGGCACCTCACCTGTGACTATCGATGATACAAATATCTCAGCAAAAGGCACATCAATCATTTCCCTAGCTTCCCACACAGAGTTCTAGGGTACACCTGATCAGGTCCTGGGGATTTACCCACCTTTATGTGTTTCAAGACATCCAGCACTTCCTCCTCTAATATGGACATTTTTTTAAGATGTCACCATCTATTTCCCTATATTCTATATCTTCCATGTTCTTGTCCACAGTAAATATTGATGCAAAATACTCGTTTAGTATCTCCCCCTTTTTCTGCGGCTCCACACAAAGGCCACCTTGCTGATCTTTGAGGAGCCCTATTCTCTCCCCAGTTACCCTTTTGTCCTTATTGTAGTTGTAAAATCCCTTTGGATTCTCCTTAACTGTATTCGCCAAAGCTATCTTATGCCCCCTTTTTGACCTCCTGATTTCCCTCTCAAGTATACTCCTACTGCCTTTATACTCTAAGGATTCCTCGATATATCCTGACATATGCTTCCTTAACCAAATGCTCAATTTCTTTAGTCATCCAGCATTCTCTATACCTACCAGACTTCCCTAACAGGAATATACTTTCTCTGGACTCTCGTTATCTCATTTCTGAAGGCTTCCCCTTTACCTGCAAATATTTGCCCCCAATCAGTTTTTTAACGTTCTTGCCTAATACCGTCAAAATTGGCCTTTCTCCAGTTTAGAATTTCAACTGTAAGATCTGATCTATCCTTTTCCATCACTATTTTAAATCTAATAGAATTATGATCACTGGTCCCAAAGTGCTGCCCCACTGACACCTCAGTCACCTGCCCTGCCTTATTTCCCAAGAGTAGGTCAAGTTTTGCACCTTCTCTAGTAGGTACATCCACAAACTGAATCAGAAAGTTTTCTTGTACCAGACTAACCAAATTCCTCTCCAACTAAACCCGTAACACTATGGCAGTCCCAGTCTATGTTTGTAAAGTTAAAATTCTCTACCATAACCACCCTATTATTCTTAAAGATAACTGAGATCTCCTTACAAATTTGTTTCTCAATTTCCCTCTGACTATTAGGGGGTCTATAATACAATCCCAATAAAGTGATCATCCCTTTCTTATTTCTCATTTCCACCCAAATAACTTCCCTGGATGTATTTCTAGGAATATCCTCCCTCAGCACAGCTGTAATGCTATCCCTGATCAAAAACACCGTTCCCCCTCCTCTCTTGCCTCCCTTTCTATCCTTCCTGTAGCATTTGTATCCTGGAATATTAAGTTGCAAGTCCTGTCCATCCCTGAGCCATGTTTCTGTAATTGCTATGATATCCCAGTCCCACATTCCTAACCATGCCCTGAGATCATCTGCCTTCCCTGTTAGGCCTCTTGCAATGAAATGAATGCAGTTTAATTTATCAGTCCGATCTTGTTCTCTGCTTTGTCCCTGCCTGCCCTGACTGTTTGACTTGCTTCTGTTCTCAACTGCACCAGTCTCAGATTCATATTTTTCCTCACTATCTCCCTGGGTCCCATTCCCAACTTCCCTGCATGTATTTCCGTGAATATGCTCCCTCAGCACAGCTGTATGCTATCCCTTATCAAAAATGCTACTTCCCCTCCTCTCTTGCCTCCCTTTCTATCCTTCCTGTAGCAGTTGTATCCTGGAATATTAAGTTGCAAGTCCTGTCCATCCCTGAGCCATGTTTCTGTAATTGCTATGATATCCCAGTCCCACATTCCTAACCATGCCCTGAATTCATCTGCCTTCCCTGTTCGGCCTCTTGCAATGAAATGAATGCAGTTTAATTTATCAGTCCTACCTTGTTCTCTGCTTTGTCCCTGCCTGCCCTGACTGTTTGACTTGCTTCTGTTCTCAACTGCACCAGTCTCAGATTCATATCTTTCCTCACTATCTCCCTGGGTCACATTCCCCCCCATCTTACTAGTTTAAATCCTCTTGAGCAGCTGTAGCAAATTTCCCTGCCAGTATATTAGTCCCCTTCCAATTTAAGTGCAATCCATCCTTCTTGCACAGGTTACTTCTACCCAAAAGAGATTCCAATGATCCAAAAATGTGAATCCTTTCCCCATACACCAGCTCCTCAGCCATGCATTCATCTCCTATTCCTGCCCTCACAGCTCATAGCATCAAGAGTATTCCAGATATTAATACTCTCGAGGACCTCCTTTTTAAATTCCTGTCTAACTCTCTGTAATCTCCCTTCAGAATCTCAACCTTTTCATTTCCTATGTCGTTGGTTCCAATGTGGACAATGACCTCTTGCTGGCCTCTCTCCCCCCAGAGAACATTCTGCACCTTCTCAGACATCCTTGATCCTGGCACCAGGGAAGCAACACACCATTCTGATTTTTCGCCGCTGACCACAGAGATGTCTGTCTATTCCTCGGACTAGAGAATCCCCAACACAATTGATCTCTTGGAACCCAAAGTACCCCTCATTGCATGAGAGCCAGTCTCAATGTCAGAAACTTGGCTGTTTGCGTTACATTCCCCTGAGAATCCATCACTGTCTACATTTTCCAAAACAGCATACTTGTTTGAAATGGGGGTAGCCACAGAAGACTCCTGCACCAACTGCCTACCTTTCTTATCTCTCCTGGAGTTAACCCATCTATGTGATTCTATCTGCGATTTTCCCCCTTCCTATAACTGCCATCTATCACATCCCCTTGCTCTTGTAAATTCCTCATTGCCTCTAACTGTCTCTCCTTCTGATCCATTCGATCTGATTGGATTCACAACGAACGGCATTTATTGCAGATATAATCCTCAGTAACCCGTAAACTCTCCCTAAACTCCCACATCCGACAAGAGTATATCACTCTACTAAAGGCCAATTTTGCGGATTCACAATCTATAGACTCAGAAAATAGCACCGTCTTATTCCTCTACAAAATACTGCTCCAGGTTAAACTAATACTTATGGCTTATATTTTAAGTTTAATCAAGAAACAAATCTCAATAAAACATATTAGCAAGAAAGAACCTACTATACTCACTACTGCAGACTTACTGTAAGGCCATGCTTAAATATTCACTTCTGTTTCTGTGCTATGACCTCTCCCAAATAGGTTCCTCCAAGATCAGTTGTGAATTTCACCGTTTTTTAATTTTCCCAGATGCACTCCAATGTCCAGCGATATATGAATTCAAACAGCAAAGGCAGTAACTGTGCAGGTTCCCTGTTGTCAGTTTCTCTCTCTCTCTCTCTCTCCCCCCCCTGCAGTGACCTCACCTTGTGTTTCCTTTGTTTCTTCTTCTCCCTTTTAAAACTGCTGCTGTTTTGACTTTTTTTAAACAATATTTTTACTAGGATATAAAAAATTTAACCTTAGCACTTTTATTTCATTCTCAGACAGACAGGTAGACAGAGAGAGAGAGCGCATCTGTGTATATGCCAGTGTGTCTATCTGTGGCTTATATCTTTGCTTGAGTCATTTTTGTTTGTGATAAATTAGTTCTAAAATCAGTCTATTAAGGAACCTGGCTGACTGATCTCATTTTGAGCAGTGTACAGTAAAACTTTGTTGTGGTTAGTGGAGGGAAAGGAAATGGGTCAGTTCATCCCTACTAACTTGCTGCTAACACTATAAAGAACTCGGTGTTCATTTCTATTAAGAATATTCGACTGACTGAACTGGTCCTCACCCTGAACAACTTCTCTTTCCAATCCTCCCACTTCCTCCAAACCAAAGGAGTAGCCATGGGCACCCACATGGGCCCCAGCTATGCCTGCCTCTTCGTAGGATATGTGGAACAGTCCATCTTCCGCAGCTACACTGGCACCACCCCCCACCTTTTCCTCCGCTACATCGATGACTGTATCGGCGCTGCCTCGTGCTCCCA
>NC_057725.1:13797006-13853384 GCF_004010195.1 Chiloscyllium plagiosum
GCCTAGGAACCCTCCAACCACAAGGGATGAACTCAGATTTCCCCAGTTTCCTAATTTCCCTCGAACTCAGCACCGCCTTCCTAACCTGCAATCTTCTTCCTGACCTCTCCGCCCCCACCCCCACTCCGGCCTATCAACCCTCACCATAACCTCCTTCCACCTATCGCATTTCCAACGCCCCTCCCCCAAGTCCCTCCTCCCTACCTTTTATCTTAGCCTGCTTGCAGACTTTCCTCATTCCTGAAGAAGGGCTCATGCCCGAAACGTCGATTCTCCTGCTCCTTGGATGCTGCCTGACCTGCTGCGCTTTTCCAGCAACACATTTTCAGCTCTATTAAGAATATTACCTTGTAACATTTTCTGACATTTCAAAATTTGCCCTTACCAAGCATATCAAGTACCAGACATCCAGAGGGTAACTGAGATACGTAATGAGAAAAAGTGTATACCTGATATCAAAAGGAGACCCAACACAAACTTTAAAAGTCAACGTGGAACCTGCAGTGTTGAACCGCATTACCAAGCAAATAATTTGGTTTGAAAAGCTGCTGTATGTGATGAGCTCAAATTTATATTTCTGATGCTGTTGTGAGTACTAGAATTTGCAGCCTTGAAGCACTTTGAGTTAAAAACATCCCAAGAATTACTGAAACTAGAGTCATCAAGAAAGGCATTCATCACGGAGTGAATGTGCACAGAGAATATGAGCATAACTAAGTCTTACTGGTGAAAGGGTAACAGGACTTTGTAGGTTAAAATCCTAACAAAGGAAAAGTACTGCCTGGCGATTAAATTCTAATAAAAAGTAATAACGCATCAAGCAATTTTCTGTAGCTTCGAGCTGCATTGGAACTAAATGTATTAAACAGAAATACTTCGGGGAATTAGCTGAAAAGTTGTAATTTCACTTGGTAATTACAGGAATAATCATCTATTACAAAAATTATTGAAAATGTCTCTGGGCAACTGGACACTCTGTGGTTCTTTGACCTTTACAAACTAATATGTTGCAGAATTTTAGACCATCACCAATATTGCAGTAATACACAGTATTGCAGCTACTGAGTAAGCGATGAGTTATCTCACAGGAGTGTTGAGCTCCCCTAAAGCTTGCGCGTGCAAAAAGGGATAGGGCAATTGTTGTTTGCAGTGCCATTATCAAGTTAATTGCTGCCAGAGCAATAAGAGACTTTCAATTAGGCTGAAAGGAAATGCGATCAGAAATAAATGAAAGAAATAGGTTAAAAACAAGACTAGAACCAAAGACAGAACTTGCTGGAACACCTCAGCAAGTCTGGCAGCATTTGTGGAGAGAAGCCCAAGTTAACGATGTGGATCCAGTGACCCTTCCTCAGCAGAGGTGGCAACCAGCAAAATGCTTTTTTTTATGCAGGATAGGATTTTTTTTGGTGGGGTGGGGTGCGGTAAAGTAAAGAGTAAACAATGGGTGAAGATAGAGCCCAAAGAGAGAGATAACAGACAGTCTGAGGGGTGGTAATGATCAGCCTGGGAGAATGAACAGCTGCTAATTACTAGCGGCTAACAATGGGTTGTGTGTAATAGCAGGCCACGTGATAACTAGGTCCAATGTGTGGGACTTAGAAGAAGAAGAATACAGCGCAGTACAGGCCCTTTGGCCTTCGATGTTGCGCCGATCCAAGCCAACCTAACCTACACTAGCCCACTATCTTCCATATGCCTATCCAATGCCCGCTTAAATGCCCATAATGAGGGAGAGTCCACCACTGCTACTGGCAGGGCATTCCATGAACTCATGACTCGCTGAGTAAAGAACCTACCCCTAACATCTGTCCTATACCTACCACCCCTTAATTTAAAGCTATGCCCCCTCGTAATAGCTGACTCCATACGTGGAAAAAGGTTCTCACAGTCAACCCTATCTAAACCCCTAATCATCTTGTACACCTCTATCAAGTCACGCCTAAACCTTCTTTTCTCGAATGAAAACAACCCCAAGTACCTCAGCCTTTCCTCATACGATCTTCCTTGGGGTAAGGACATGGGAGAAGGTGCCTCAAGCCCTGAAATTGTTGAATTCTGAGCTCAGAAGGCTATGGAGTTCCCAAGTGGAAAATGAGGTATTGTTCTTCCAGCTTGCATTGAGCCTCACTGGAGCACTGCAGCGAGCCTGAGACAGAAATGTTGGCTGGGGAACAGGGTGGGGTGTTGAAAGGGCGGGCAACTGGAAGCTCAAGGTCGTTTTGTTGCGGACAGAATGTAGGTGTTCTGCAAAGCGATTACCCTTTCTACACTGGGTGACCACTTCGCTGTCTAGTGGTATCTAGTGCATGAAAACATATTTCTGTTTGGGTTTCTGATTTCCAGCATCCACAGTTTAGATTACTTTACAGTGTGGAAACAGGCCTTTCGGCCCAACAAGTCCACACCGACCCGCCGAAGCGCAACCCACCCATACCCCTACATTTACTCCTTACCTAACACTACGGGTAATTTAGCATGGCCAATTCACCTAACCTGCACATCTTTGGACTGTGGGAGGAAACCAGAGCACCCGGAGGAAACCCACACAGACACGGGGAGAACGTGCAAACTCCACACAGTCAATCGCCTGAGGCGGGAATTGAACCCACCTTCGTTCTTGTGGTATTTTCAAAAAACTACAAGTTTGCCTTCTACATATTGAGAATGGTGAGGGTTTGGAACATGCTACCTGAGAGGGTGGAGAACACAGCTTCAGATGTAACTTTGAAAAGAACTCACAAACACTGAAACACGAAACAAGGGTAAGCCATTCGGCCCTTCAAGTTGCACTGTCATTCAATAAGATTATGGCTGATCTGTATTTAGCCTCGACTCCACATTCCTGTATAGTTCCTGATAATCTTTCATCCCCTCGGTAACCAAGAATCCATCTACCTCTGCCTTGAAAATATTTAAAGATTCTGCATCCACTACCATTGGAGGGAGGGAATTCCAAAAAACGATGCTCAACCCTCAGAGGGGAAAAAAAAGATTCCTCATTTCGGAATAAAACGGGTGACTCGTATTTTCAAACAGTGGCTCCCAGTTCGAGACTCTCTCACAGAGGATATGTGCTTTCAACATCTTTTGGAAAGAACTGGAATGAGTCTCTGAAGAAAAAATACAGATCAATGGGAAAAGGGGCAGGAAAATAAGACTGGTGAGTTGCGCTTGGATATTCCATATAGAAATGATGGGCGAGTGGCCTCCTTGGATACTGTAACCATTTCATGATTCTCTGATCCTGTCCGATAACCTAATCAGGAGATTTGGAAGTGTCGGTGTTTAGGAGTGCTGCTTCTTCATCACCGTCTGATGAAGGGCAGCACTATGAAAGCTAGTGCTTCCAAATAAACCTGTTGGACTATAACCTGGTGTTGTCTGATTTTTAACTAATCAGGAGACATCGGATCAGGCCTGACTGAAATGAACCAATTACAGTCACCACCTAGGATCACATCAGAGGGAATCTGGAAAACTGCAATCAGCAAGGAAACTGCACCTCCAGAGGGGTGAAGATTAAATGCTGAAACCATATTAAAGTTTTAATAAAAAAAACATCACCAGGTTCAATTCCAGCCTTGGGTGACTGTCTGTGTGGAGTTTGCACATTCTCCACGTCTGTGTGGGTTTCCTCCGGGTGCTCCGGTTTCCTCCCACAATCCAATGATGTGCAGGTCAGGTGAATTGGCCATCCTAAATTGCCCATAGTGTTAGGTGCATTAGTCAGAGGGGAATGGATCTGGGTGGGTTACTCTTCGGTGTGTTGGTGTGGACTTGTTGGGCTGAAGGGCCTGTTTCCGCACTGTAGGGAATCTCATCTAATCTAATTAAGCAGTTGAGTTCAGATCCAAACTCCAGTTCTGAAGGAGGGTTCGTGGACTTGAAATGTTAACTCCGTTTTTCTCATAGATGCCATCAGGGTCTTGCTGAGGTTTCCCAGCAATTTCTGTTTTTGGTTATTAAAGTATATAAACATTCCAGGATTTTTTTCATTAAAACTGTAGTTGATTGCAAGTGTGTGCACATAGATTGTTCCTGGCAAGGACTGGAGGCTGTTTTTAAATCAGATGGCATGATTGGGAGCTGTCCAAATTGAAAGCACCAAAGGCAGCCCATAGCAGGGCTGCTGTGGTATATGAATAATGCAAAGGCAGCTCTAAGATCACAGCAGTTGGAATCAATTGTGCCTTGCAGCCAAAAAGATAGATCGCTGTCAACGTTCCATTCCAGAGAAACACTTTCCCCTGATACCCCTGCTCAGAGCGAGGGTTCTTCCTCCACAAGGGCCCATCTGCAAAGTTGAACTGTGTTGTAAGTGGCTTTTCATAATGAACCCAAAACTGCTAGTGCAGCACTCTGTTAGAAAATTATGGACACCTCTAACATGCACAATAAAAGGACCTTGTTTCACCATAGTCACAGAGCTGTACAGCAGGGAAACAGACCCTATGGTCCAACTTGTCCATGCCGATCAGGGGTTCCAACCCAATCTAGTCCCATTTGCCAGCACTTGGCCCATATCCCTCCAAATCCTTCCTATTCATATACCTATCCAGATGCCTTTTAAATGTTGCAATTGTACCAGCCTCCACCACTTCCTCTGGCAGCTCAATCCATACACGCTCCACACTCTGCGTGAAAAAGTTGCCCTTTAGGTCTCTTTTAAATCTTTCCCCTCTCACCCTAAACCTATGCCCTCTAGTTCTGGACTCCCCCACCCCAGGGAAAAGACTTTGTCTATTTATCCTATCCATCTACTTCGTCAGTGTTCTGGGAAATACACAGGGTGTACATGAGAGGGATCGCACCGAACAAAATCAGTCTCCTGGGAGCGTAATACGGTCCTGTGAGCAAGACGGAAAGATTGAAGGAATAAAAAAAACTAAGAAATTAATAAAGCAGAAATTTAGTTTTTAAAAAGTTCCAAATGATCAGGGGAATGAACATCACGGCCATTATAAAATGATACTGTTTGTTAAGATGCTTTACAATTGTCAGTGTGGAATCTTTTCACTTCCTACACAGGTAAGGCTACAATCCTTGAACATTGAGGGCATCCTGCAAACTTTGTAAGAATATAGTGGACTGCTCAATTACACTCAGTTGCAGTGATGCAGTTGCTGTCTCTTAAGAGATTTAAGCGTTTGTTTCCATCTGATGTTACAATCGCCCCAGTGCTTAGCTGTAATGATTCCATGACAGAGTTTAAACAGCAATTGTAACCTTCATAGCCACTGGTCGAATCGGGAGCCTGTAGTGGTTGGAGCAGGGAGTGGGGGTTGAACTTGACTTGCTGCATGTCACGTAGCTTTGCAATAGCTTCCTCCAAACCCTGAAACTTGATCAGAAACTGTAGGTCAGGGACCCTAAGGCCATCCTCTCTGCTGGGCATGTTATCGTTGTAGTCCAGATTTCACTGGCAAGGTAGCTCTCCCATGTTTCACTCCCAAGAAACAAAGATAGCAGGAAATTCCCTGCATTTTGCCCAGTCTCAAAGCAAAGCTAAGGTTGCAAACATAGATAACTTCTTTTGTTGCTACTTGAGAAGATAAAAGATCATCAATTTTCAATGTCTGACATGATTAAAAGGATTTGCCAACGGTCCTGCAATCTTAGAACCTTTTGTTCCAAGTTCCCCGTAAAGGATACACTGTTAGAATGAAGTATGCTCCACATTACTCAGATGCCAGTGGTTATTGTAGGTGGTTTATTTGAAGGGAGGGCAAAAGATTATTAATAGGTTACTTACTGAAAACAGCACAAATAAGATATTGGATTACAGTGCTAATAATTGGACTTCCAATCTGCAGTTGTTGTGCTGATGCTGCACAGATCAGACCCTAACCTGAACAAATGCAGGCTGCTTAATGCTTCTGGGGCAACTCAAATCAAAGCAACGGGGTTGATATCTTGTCTAAGAGTAGAGCTAGGCTTTTCAGAGTCAAAGAGACATGCCTTGAATCTGATAAAACAGTGAGGTGTACAAGATAATTTACTTTTTAAAAAATTCACTCACAGGATGACGGTGTCACTGGCTGGGCCAGCACTTATTGCCAATCTGAAATTGCCCAGAGGGCAGTTAAGAGTCAGCCACATTGCTGTGGGCCTGGAGTCACATGTAGGCCAGACCAGGTAAGGATTGCAACAAAAGATGTGCAGGTCAGGTGAACTGGTCATGGTAAATTGCCCCATAGTGTTAGGTGCATTAGTCAGAGGGAAATGGGTTTGGGCGGCTTACTCTTCGGAGGGTCGGTGTGGACTGGTTGGGCTGAAGGGCCTGTTTCCACACAGTAGGGAATCTAAAAAAAAACAGAAATTGCTGGAATAGTTCAGCAGGTCTGGCAGCATCTGTGAAGACAAATCAGAGTTGACATTTTGGGTCACGTGACCTTTCCTTAGAACAGTTCCAAGGAAGGATCACCGAACCTGAAACATTAACTCTAATTTCTCTTCATAGATGCTGCAAGCCTTGATGAGCTTTTCCAGCAATTTCTGTTTTTGTTTCTGATTTACAGCATCCGCAGTTCTTTCAGTTTTCATCAGGTAAGGATGGCACTTTGCTTCCCTAAAGGAATTGTGAAGCAGATGGATTTTTTTTCACAACAATCGATAATGGCTTCATGATCAATATTAGACTCTTAATTCCAGACATTTTTTTTGTTGAATTCAGATGCTACCATCTGCTGCAGTGGGAGATTCAAACCTGGGCCCCCAGAACTTTACCTGGGTTCCTGGATTAACAGTCCAGCAACAATACAAGGTCCATTTATCTAAATCTATTTGTTCACCTAAAATTCAGGGAACGCAAGGGCAGAAAATCAAGGAACAGAATCTGGAGTCCAACCCAATTAGGAGTTGGGTGACTGGGGGACAGTTAATCAGGTGGGTGGGCATCTTGTCACTCTGATTAAATCCATAGGGGAGGGACAAATCAGGCCCTTAAGTGATTTCTCTTCACAGATACTGCCAGACTTGCTGAGCTTTTCCAACAATTTCTGTTTTTGTTTCTGATTTACAGCAGTTCTTCTGTTTTTTTATCAGGTAAGGATGGCATTTTCCTTCTCGAAAGGAATTAGTGAACCAGATTTTTTTTTTACACGACAATCGACAATGGTTTCATGGTCTACACTGGACTCTTAATTCCAGATATTTTCTTTATTGAATTCAAATTCTACCATCTGCCATAGGGCCTCAATCCTCACTGTTATTTACCCAGCTGGGAACCAGGGAGAAAACCCCATAAAGGGTTATTGAAGATGCTCAGGCTCAGGAGTCCCAGCTTTAAAGGCATTCAATGTCTGGATTGAGGGATGAGAAGCAGAGGGTATGTGCACTGGGAGCCATACCGTGTTCAGGCCCTCAGCCACCTCCACCTCCTCTACATCCCACCACCAATGTCTCACCTATGCTCTGGGATCCAGCAAAGACCCTACCCCTCAGGTGAGTATCACTGTGGCAATAGCACCATCACCACCCTACTGGGCAACACTGTTCAGTAGATTTGCTGGGTTCTGATTGGCTGGCAGGACTGCCATCACTGGGATGCTATATCTCCTGAGAGACCTCAGGTTAAGAGCGTGAGTGACTCTCCAGCACATCAGGCCAGATTCCAATTGTCTCCGTTGAATACAAAATCAAGTTGTGAAGGAAAAGTTATGGGTAATTTCAGAAACATGGCAGCATTGAAAAATCCTCATGAGCTGAACTTATTCGAGAGAGAGAAAGAGAGAGGTTAGAGTAAATGCACTTATACAAAAAGGTATTTTGCTCATTTTACTTTTGGTAAAATGAAGCATTTGACATTCAAAGGAAATCTTGCATTTGATAATTAGGGACCACTATGCAAAATTTGATTAGAATTTGGTCTGAAAGCAAATCAACTCTTCTGATAATCTTGAACGGATGAGTATACTGCACCAGCATCTAATTCCCTCCTTTGCATTGAAGCAAATCTGTTAGGCAAGAAAGCAAGTGAATAAACTTTTGCTTTTCCCAAATAAATCACCAATATTACCTTGCTGGTTATAAACTATGCTGAGAATGTTGATTTCTAACCTCAAATTCTTTACTGGAACCTGAACAAAAGGTTCCAGGGTGGGCAGGAGTACCCCCTTAAACTTGTCAACCTTTCAAAATTGATGGCCTGTTTGTCTATTTTCTCTGTGGCTCTTATATGAAAGCTGCCAGCCACGACAAAAGAAATGATCTTTTTTTCATTTCACCTCTCAGTTGGAGGTTCCATTACAAGCCAACAAATCATCATGAGCCGCACACCTTCAGATAAATTCCTGGTTGAAACGAGGCGGGCACATTGAACTCATTTTCCATTCAATGGGCAAGAGAGATGATTCAGTGGTAGCGAGAATCCTGTTGTGAATGTGGGTCTTTACGAAGTATCTTGGGCAATTGCTGGGAACATGAGCAAATAGATTTCCTTTGAAGAAATGGGTAGTTACTTCAATAGTTGGCAAACACAATGAGAAAACAGTCAACCACCTAGTTGGAAACAGTCTTGCTACTTAATGATCTGGAAGTCAGTTCAAGGCATAAAGCTCATAGGTATTTACAATATGAAAAAAGCTGAAGGCATCTTGTGGCAATTAACTCCACGTCTGTGAGATTTGATTTCAATTACTTGAGTGTTAACACTAAAGGAGGTATTTGTTACACATTGCAGCTCATTTCTCATTTTGGCAGCAGCATGGCAGACTTTAAATCCAAATTTTTAAACTCACTGATTTCATTTCACTACTCATCTTGGTAAAAGTGAGGACTGTAGATGCTGGAGAGTCAGAGTCGAAAGTGTGGCGCTGGGTAAAAGCACAGCAGGTCAGGCCGCACCTGATGAGCAGCAGAGCGACAATTTGGGCATAAGCCCCTCATCAGGAATGGGGCGGTGTGGGGGAGGGGAGCTCAGAGATAAATAGGAGGCTGGGGATGTGGGGGAAGGTAACTGGGAAGCCAATGAGCAGATGGAAGTGGGAGCAATAGTGATAGGTTGGAGGGGAGGGTAGAGCGGATAGGTGGGAAGGAAGATGGCCAGGTGAGACAAGTCAAAAGGGCGGTGCTGAGTTGGAAGATTGGATTTGGGGAGTTAGGAAACTGGTAGTCCCCTCCCCCACAGTCCTGATGAAGGGCTTATACTCGAAACGTCAACCCTCCTCTCCTCAGATGCTGCCTGACCTGCCGTGCTTTTCCAGCGCCACACTTTTCGATTCACTACTCGCCTTGTCCACTTGCCTTTGGCACCCTCCATAGAGGGAATTTAGGAAGAATCTAGATCATCATGGAGGAAAAGGGTGACAACATGGTACAGTTCAACTGAGCATTTAAAAATGTGCAAGTTCAGAATTAAATGGTAAGCAGCTATTATAGACATGTAGGTGGATATATGACTGTGGCTCGGTTTAGGAGCATGGCTAGGTTTGGAGTAATGATCTAGCCAAGATCATAATAAAATAAAACAAATTCTATATGCTCCATAAAAATAAATTGAGCTGAAGTAAATGCGTTCAAACTAGGAGAGATTTGTGCTATATGTCTGTTACACACTGTGTAAAGTTTTATAAAATGTACTAACTTCCTTTGAATTATATTTCAATTGTGACTGCACATGCTCATGCCAGTGGAGATTTTATCTCTTGGTATTGCACAACACAGAGTTCAAAAGAAACATTGCCATTCATTATCTAGGTTACCAGAATGGAAAAGAGGAGATGGCTCCTCTGACTAGGTTACTTATTGGAGTGAGGCTTGGGTCCAAATTTGCTATTTTCAAATAAATTAAAAATATCAATATCATGCTGACAGCCACATGCATGGTGCTTGTCTGATATTAATAATGTAAGCTGATTTTATTACAGAGAGAAAAAGTGTTAACTTTTCAAATCCAATGATTCTTCTTTAAAAACAACATTGAATTCAAAACATTAACGCCTTCTCTCTCCACAGATGCTGCAGTCCTGCTGAGTTTATGGAGCCCTGTTTTTGTTTCAGATCTCCAGCAACATAGTGTTTAACTTTCAGTTAAAGTAGTAGCACTTACTTTAATTCTTGTATGGTACAAGTAACACAAAAACTTGCATTGTGCGCATCTCATTGACTGGCTGAAAGTTCAAGTGTCTTTTTAAACGTTGCCAGTCTCCACTGCGATCATAACAAAATTTGATCATAACAATGTTTTTGAATCATTGATGAAATGTGGTCTTCCCCAACTGAGCCAGCATTTATTGTCCAGCCCTAACTGCCCTGCAGGAGGTGCTGGTAAGTTGCCTTTTGATTCACTGCAGTGTCTGGTGTTGAAATTACTGTTTGAAAGGGTGTTCCCGGATGACCCAGGGACCCACTTCCAAAGAAGAGTCACTGCATTTGAAAATTAATTACCTCTCTCTGTGACAAAATCAACTCAGTACTACTCTCAGACAAGTGCCATGTATGTGGCCAACAGCACGGTATTGATATTTTAATTAGTTATTATTTAAGAACAGCGATATAGTTCCAGTCAGAATGGTGTGAAGCTTGGAAAAGAATGAGGCAGTTGATTCCCAACACTCCAACGTTCTCTCCCACATCCATTCCCATGTTTCCTGGAAAGTGCCACCCTCTGTGTAAAGTACTTTCCGTGTGTATCCCCCTTAAACATTTCATCTCTCACCTTGAACAGGTGACCTCTCATTATTGAATCCATCACCCCGGGAAAAAGCTTATCTCTATCCACCCTATCTATATCCTTCATGATTTTGTAGACCTCAATCAGGTCCCCCCTCAATCTGCTTTTTTCTAACGGAAACAAACCTAACCTGCTCAACCTCTCTTCATGGCTAGCACCTTCCATACCAGGCAATATCCTCGTAAACCTTCTCTGCACCCTCTCCAAAGCATCCACATCCTTTTGGTAATGTGGCGACCAGAACTGTACACAGTATTTTAAATACGGCCAAACCAAAGTCTTGTAAAATTTTAGCATGACCTGCCAGCTCTTATACTCAATACCCCATCCAATGAAGACAAGCATACCATATGCTTTCTTGACCACTTCAGCCACCTGTGCAGCTACCTTCAGGGTACAACGGACCTAAACTCCCAGATCTCTCTGCCCATCAACTTTTCCCAAGGCTCTTCCGTTTACAGTATACCTTCTGTGTGCTCTGCTCAAAAGCTCTGACACTCTCTCACCACAGCTCTCTGCTCCTGTACCTCACATTCCTCTTTGAAGATAATCCTTTAAATATATATCATTGGCCAAACCATTGATTATCTGATCTAATACCTCCCTCTGTGGCTCAGGGTCATATTTTATAACACTCCTGTGAGGAACCTTGCAACATTTCATCAGATTAAAAGGTGATAAACAGATAAAATTTGTTATTACGATCAAGAACGCTGTAATGGTGACGATAATGAAAATTGAAGTTACGTCTTTCACATATCAAGACTGGATTTCTTCATCCAGCTCACTTAAACAGGGAAGAAAGAGATTAAGTAGCTCATCTGTAATGCCGAAGTCAGTAAGAGTTGGACAATAGTAAGTCAGTCATGATTGGTCAAGTGCCCTGAAGTGAGCAAGTTCCATGTTACAGAGAGAAACATTTGAATTGCAAAATAAATTGCAATTTGTTAATTTCAATGCATGCAAAAGGAAGGGCTATTAAATTCCACCTGCCAATAATTTAGTGGAAACTCCTGTTCTGTTCCCTATTGCAACTCTGCTGCTTAAATTATTTACCACAATGAATTTTAGCCTTAATGCCAGATGGCACCAATGAACTAGTCAATCAGTGTCAAGCCTATGCAGGCCCTTCATCAGGAGTGTACCTGAACTTACTGCAATCATTTGTTTTATCAATCTCTGCAACTGCTCATGTTCGATGAATAATAATCTTGTGTACATTGAGCTTCTGACCATTCCAGTTCTGTTGAAGATTTCAATAGGCTGGATGATGACAACCTTTCAAACACAGCCATTGTTTTCGCAAACCTATCCCTGCCTTTCAACTCTCCTGTAATGTAAAGATTTTCCCCTTTGGGAAGAGCAAATTTTTTTTTTGCATCTTTCATCCAACCATAAAAGGGAGGAAAAGCACAAAAGATGAGAATGAGGTTTACATATTGATATAAATATTTTATAAACAAAAACAAAAATTGCTCAGCAAGTCTGACAGGATCTGTGGAGAGGATCAGAGTTAATGTTTCAGGTCAAGCGATCCTTGCTCAGAACTGATGATATCTAGGAAAATGTGAGTGTATATGCAGAAGGTAGGGTGGGGGAAGGGGTGAATGATAGGTGGGGATAGTGCCCAAAGAGAGAAAAGTAAAGACAGACAGACAAAGGACTGAATAAGGAGCTAGATAGGAGGGTGAATAGCTATTTTAGAGACTGCTAGTGGCTAACATTGGGTTCTGTACCTCTACTAATGTTGCCTACAGCATTTGTTGCACCTGATGTGGCCTTCTCTACATCGGGGAGACAGGATGCCAACTTGCAGATCGTTTCAGAGAACATCTCTGGGACCTGCACCAACCAACCCCACCAGCCCATTGCTGAACACTTCAACTACCCCTCCCACTCTACCAAGGACATACAGGTCCTGGGCCTCCTCCATCGCCAAACCTAATCACCCAACGCCTGAAGGAAGAATGCCTCATCTTCCCTCCCTCTGTGGCTCAGGGTCATATTTTATAACACTCCTGTGAGGAGCCTTGCAACATTTCATCAGATTAAAAGGTGATAAACAGATAAAATTTGTTATTACGATCAAGAATGCTGTAATGGTGACCTGTCCATCGTCTTTCCCATCTATCTGCTCCACACTCCTCTCCAACCTATCACTTTCTCCCCCACCTCCATCTCCCCATCGCACTCTCAGTTACCTTCTCCCCAGCCCCACCCCACTCCCATTTATCTCTCAGATCCCGGCCCACAAGCCTCATTCCGGATGAAGGGCTTATGCCTGAAAGATCAATTCTCCTGCTCCACGGATACTGCCTGACCTGCTGTGCTTTTCCAGCACCTGTTCTGTGGTAGCAGACTGTATGATAACAAGTCCTGGTGTGTGTGGTGGGGGGCTAGGACATTGGGGTGTTCAGGTCCTAAAATTATTTAATTCGATATTAAGTCTGGAAGGCTGCAGGTCCCCCAAGTGGAATATGAGGTGTTGTTCTTCCAACTACGCTGAGCTTCACTGGAGCACTGCAGCAAAGCTGAGACAGATGTTGGCCGGGGAACAGGGTGGGTGTTGAAGGCTTTCTTCATGGACGTCGCTTTGGATCGTAGGTTAGTAACTTGTCCGAAACCAGCCATGCTTACTGCAGAAGCCTATTTCCTTTTCATTCCTCCGATGAAAAGTTTCTTTCTTTCATCCCACAAATACTTCCACTTGTTCGTCAATATGGAAGTGTTTTTCTGCATTATTTACTGCAGCATAGATCCCGCTGGCATGGTCAACACTTGTAGCCCATCTGTAGCAGCCTTTGAGGTGCTAGTGGAGAGCCACCTTTTTGAAGCAAAGAGCAGTCCACTTGGTCCAGGCACACCTGCTGCACGGTCAGCAAGGAGGCTCTGGGTCCTTCAGCAGTAATGAAGGAATGGTGGTATTGCTCCAATAACATGGATGAGGTTTCTAGATGGTGGGGGTTGAGATTGGTGATGTTCGTATTCCCACGTGCAGACTTCTTGCACATGGTACAGGACGCTGGTTTCTAAGATGCTGTTAAAGCAGGTTTAGTGAGTAGCTGAGCTACACTGTGTGGATGGTGCTACCATTGTGCTGTCTCCGTAGGGGAGTGGGAGAAAGTGAGGACTACAGATGCTGGACATCAGAGTCCAAAAGTGTGGTGCTGGAAAAGCACAGCAGGTCAGGCAGCATCTGAGAAGCAGGAGAATCGATGTTTCAGGCATAAGCCCTTCATCAGAAATGTGGGTGAGTGGTGGAGACAGCGCACATTTAAATGTATATTTCTTTAAAGGGTATTACACTTACAACTGTTTGGATTCGCTCAGTTCCATACACAGGTTTCTGCTGCAATTATGGTGACCACGTTGTGCTCTCCCATACCGTAGACATTAGCATGTGGTCAACAGCATGGAAACAGGCCCTTTAGCCCAGTTATCACAATTAAACTAGTTCCATTTGCCTGTGTTTGGTCCATATCCCTCCATACCTATCCCAACCATGCACATGTCTAAATGTTTCTTAAATGAAGAAATTGTACTCATTCCCACCATTATCTCTGGCAGCCTGTTCCCGACACCCACCAACCTCTGTGTGAAAATGTTGCCCTTCTGTACCCTTTTGTTTCTCTCCCCTCAAATCCACACCTTCTAGTTTTTTTTACTCCCCTACCACGGGGGAAAGCTGTTAGCTATCAATCTTATCTATATTTCATGATTTTATAGATCTCTAAAAAGGTCTCCTCACATCCTATGCTCCAGGAAAAAAAGTCCCAGCCTATCCAACCTTTCAGAGTCATAGAGCTGTACAGCATGTAAACAGACCCTTCAGTTCAACTTGTCCATGCCGGCCAGATATCCTAAATTAATTTATTCCCGTTTGTCAGCCTTATAACTTCCAAAATATGTGGCCAGATTTTCACACTTCCAGACACTTGGAATTCAAACATCAAACCCCTGGCATCTGCATGGTTGTCATTAGGCACCAGACCACAAGAATTATTTATTTACTAAGATCTCATAAAAGCCAGGGAAAAAAAACATCATTGTTCAAAAGGTGCCAAAACCCTGAGTTCATAAAGAAAGCCATTAAGAATTCGATCCAATTTTCATTCTGTCTGCAGTACTCAGTGGATTCAACAGGTAGCCAAATTAGAAACACATTCTTCCGATCACTTTTAATGTCTCTAAAATCAGATGATGCAATAGAATGAGTGCAGTTTATTCACCGCACACTCAGCAAGTTCTTCAATGCTTAGCATTTCTTTATTTCTTAACAATGACTCACAAAACACAATCTGCCAACACTATGTCTCAAAGCTCGTTCAAGTCAGTTTAAATACTTAATTATATATGGAGACCTACTTTAAACCCAGCACATTATTCATTATTCCTGGGCGACTATCTACTAATTATAGCAATAGATCAATAGAGACAGGTGCCCAATTAACATCATAAGTGTGTGTACAGGCCACACCAAATCAGTGGCCGTGTAAAGAATTCTAATTTTCCTTTTGCAAGAAAATGCAACCACTACTGAAGACTAACTGCTTCAAAGCATCCTCTGGGAAGGCTGACTGGAAGTGTGGAAATTAAGATGATTTCACATGATGAGCTTTATGAAACCTCTATATCCAAATTCAGCTCATTGAAAGTGGAAAAATGCATTCAAATTTGTACCAGAATTACTCTGGGAGTTAGTGCAGGCAAGAGCTCATTTATTCAAATTCTTCTTTTTTCACTTGACGTAATCTCTGGTGCGTGGAACTTCGAATTGGCCTAAGTCTGCATTTCATTCGTACATAGACAAAAATTCCACCCTTTGTTAAAAAGCGGTGATATTTTCTGGGTTGGCAAACTGCTTGAGACAAGGATTGACTATTTAATGTTGCACATACATGTGAAGGTTCAAGAGATCAATTCAGCCCCAACAATGAAAGGGAGCCAGAGGTTTACAGTGTCCAGGCCCACATCATTGCAGGTGAGCCTTAATCCTTGTTTGGAGTGAGAAAGTAAGTGATGCAAATTAAATTTAGAAAGCAGACAGCACCGTGGAAACATGTTTAAGTTCACAATTAAGACAACGGTCTTTAAAACTCTCAGCTCTTTTTTTAGAATTTTCATTCAACCAAAACTAACAAAAGGGCAGCAATGATTATCTCAAAGTAATCATCTGAAAATAGATACGCTCATACGTTTCCATTGGCAGGATGAGCACTCAAGGGCACAGCCTTAGGAGTAAAGAAGACCCTTTAGAAGGGAGATGAGGAGAAACCTCTTCAGCCAGAGAGTGGTGAATCTGTGGAGGCCAGGTCATTGAGTATATTTAAGACAGAGATAGATAGGTTCTTGATTGTCAAGTGATCAAGGGTGACGTGCAGAAAGCAGGAAAATAGGTTTTTCAACCCGATCAGCCATGAACGAATGGCAGAGTAAATTCGATGGGCTAAATGACCTAATATCTGCTCCTATTGCCTTATGGTAAATGGATTTCTTATATTCCATGAAAATTGATTTGATTTTTCTTCAAGAGAAATTTTCAGGTCAGTTTCTCTCTTTTGGTGTAATTTAGATTTAAGGATAATCAAATATTTAGGCCACAGTCATTATGGTTTTGGGTAAAAGACTGGCAGTGTTGCTGAAACACAGTTATGCTACAACAAAGTCATTCACCCATCTTGTCCGCAAAGAGCTCTCCAAGTGAGCAATACATCTTGTCAGTCCACCACCTTCTTCCTGTAACCCAGCACATTCCTGCTTTTCTGCTAGCAATCCAATTCCCCTTGAACGTTTGATGGAACTTGCTTCCACCACATGGTCAAGCCTCAAACATAAATTAGAGCTTTTCCCTGAAGATTGGCATAGACATAGACAGATCTTAGTAACTCACAGAAATGGGTCACAATCTGGACAGTACAGGCAACAAAAGCTAGCCGGGGGGAAGAAAAAAATTGAAAATGGGCAGAGAATTGATTACCTTATAGGTAATATTGTCCTCCTGTCATCAAGGATTAGTTTCCTCTGAAATACTGAGCAGAATTACCTTCTCCCAGAGGTTCCAAGCTTGAAAGGCAGGATTGGCACTTAGTTAGGATGGACGGTGACATACCCAAAAATCCTGGAATTCTGGGGAATGCTCTTCCAGCACCAGCAGCAGCCGCAGCCTGCTTTGGGGTGCTGCTGAGCACAATGCAGGCCAGCAGCTTGCAAGGCATCTTCCCAATCCTCCAATTCCAGCTCTCGATTCTATGGGAAACGTTTGGCTTCACCATCGGTTTGAATGGCCTACGATTTGATGGGTCTCTCACCAGCTCTCCAGCCCACAGTTGGAGCCCCCCAGTGCCTCAATACAATTCCACCCTCCATAACTAATGGCTTACTAATTATCAAACCATTCTGCGCAGAAAATCACACATACACAGGCCCTTACTGGTTTCTTAGCTGTCTCAAAAGCTTCCCATCTTTCTGCCAAATTATCAAGTCTCCAGTTTTACCGACTGGACAGTTTGTCAGATGCTTGTAAAATGTTGTGAACAACAGACAGTTACAAGCTTCACTAGTAACAAAGTCATCATCAGAAACTGTACATTGCAAAGCTGCATCCACAATTTTGTTGGCACGTCATCAATTATGAAGAAAAATAAGCATTTGGCTGACTTTCAATAAAGATTTCAATCATCAATTGTTCGCATTCTTCTGGAAAGAATTTGCTATGGGAAGATTAATGTCTTTGGTGAGTTTATGTTGATTACTCAACTTGAATATACATATGGACAGGAAAATGAACTACATCCTCATATAACAATCAAATATCAGAAACAACAGTACAAGCAAAGATTTGTTTCATTCTGTCATAGGATATGGCCATCACTGGCAAGACCAGCATTTGTTGCCGACTCCCAAATGCCCCCTTTGAATGGAGTTGCTCACTCAGCCAGTTCGGAGAGCAGTGAAAGTTCAACCACATTGCTGTGGACCTGGAGGCACACACAGACCTGATTGAGAAAGGAGAACAGATTTCCTTTCTGAACCAAATTTGCAACAATCGATGATAGTTTCACAGTTGCCATGACTGAAAAAGCAACTTCTCAATTCCAGGTATGATTAATAAATTTAATTCCTAAATTAAGCGAATTGAAATGGCACCAGCTGCCATGGTGAGATTTGAACCCATGGTTGCAGAACAGTAATCTGAGTCTTGGAATTATCAGTGCAGCGACATTAGCATTGGATTTCATTTCCCCATGACAGATATGCCAACATATACTTCTGTGCGTTTTTGGAAATGTCACACAAGATATTGTCCTCACTCAATATAAAAATGGATGGACAGACAAGTCTGATTTACTTCCCATTTTGAGCAGAGGACACACATAACAAATCAAATGCCTGTACCGGTAACCTGGCAGTCCAGTGATGGATTGCAGGGCCTGAGCGTCACCTCATTTCAGTAATTCCAAGCATCTGACTCAAAAACTATTGACAAAACATCGAGTGACAAAGGGACAGAACCAAAGATTCACATCACAGGAGGCGCTGTGCATAGGCCTATCTGAGGTAACATCTTGATAAGCTGTGCCATTCAATTTCCACGCCTAACAGAATTTGCTCGGTTTCCCCGTCACCCTGGCAACCAGTCTGAAAGCGATGTGCTGCATCACCGTCATCCTTTTCATTACTTTCCCCAGTCATTTTGTTTTGAAATTTCTTGTTCTCTCCTCACACCTATTTGTACAAATGAGCAATATGTTTCTGTGCATTTCTGTGGTCTAGACCAGACAACAAATTGAACGTGCATGTAACAGGGGGTCTACTGCGTCTTTTTATTTGTTTCCCGTGTCAACTGGCAAGATAAAGGCCACAACACTGTATTGTTGGGAGTTACAAAACGATTTTGGTTAGAAAATGGAGCCTTAGCACTTTCGCTGCAAATTGCACTGGATGCATTATTAGTGGGGCTACAGGAGACATACACTGGTGCTGCACAGATCACAAAGTCAAATCAATGCAGACTTTAGAAAGCATGTGGTCACAGTGCAGGGGGTGCAGAAAGAGCTTAAGGGGATGGTCCCAGGGATCAGCCACAGGTATAGATTGAGGAAGGCGGCATTTCGCTTCTTATATAAAATAGAAGAGGGCTCCAAATGTGTTCAAAATCAGATGAGATGGAGAAAACCGATTTGCTATTGATGGAAAAGCTCAAGAACCAGAGAACGCAAAGTGAAAATGGCAAAAAGAAGCTAAGGACGTGTGAGGGGAAAAACAAACAAATATTCACACAAGGCAATCTATTAGGATCCTGAATCGTGGCTTTCAAAAGGGACTGGAATTATTATCGAAGAAGGAAAAGGGTTGGAGCAAGAGGCTGGGGAGTGGATCTAGCTGAACACGTACAGGTCTGATGGGCTGATTGGCCTCTTTTTGTGCTGTAACCATTCTACTAATTTTAGGCAGAAAACTAGCCTCCAGGATACATGAATATCAACTAACCACAAAAATACATGACTCACTCTCACTAGTGTCTTTGCATACAGATGAGGAAGGACACCACTTTGACTGAGATAACACACTCATCCTAGGATAAGCCAAACAGAGACACGTGCAAGAATGTCTAGAAACATGGCATCCTCAACTGGAACTCTATCAACAAACACATTGACTTGGATCCCATTTACCACCCTCTGAGAAAAAGATGATGTCACCACAGGAAATGCCATCACCAACCCAAGGAAACCTGAACACAAAAAGTGGGCCATACCACCAGTGCTTCATCCCGAGGCTCACAGATGATGTTACCTAGTATAGTGACGAAACATCTGAAACTGAACCTTCCAGCTCAGCAAGCAAACCTACATCCAGAACCTCAACTTGAGTTGCAAATCTTCTCAAAGCTTGCACACATTTATTTACTAGACTTACATCATGTAACTCTGGTACCTACTCATGTTATTCCAGCTATGTAGTTTATTGATTATTTGTAACTATATCTCTGCCTAATTAATTGGTTCATCCTTTCACTTGTCATTCAGCTATTGACAGTTTACTCACACCATTTGACGCTCTCGATCACCTGCAATGACTTATTATTCAGCCCGTCAATATTCTTCTCACACTATTTGTACTTATCCGTAGACACTCTTAATAACCTGGAACTATCCTGCCATTACCACTCCCCTTATATATTCTGTGCCTGTGCACCTCCCTCCACTACACCTTATGAAGGAGCAGTGCTCCAAAAACTTATGCTTTTAAATAAACCTGTTGGACTATAAACTGGTTGTGTGAGATTTCTAATTTTGCCCACCCCAGTCCAATGCTGGCATCCTCCTTTAACAATGCATTTAAAATGCTGATTGAACCATGGCCGAAACCCCTTGCCTTTTCCAGCTACATCACACATGTCTAAAGTTAAGCACTTTTCAAAAATGTGCCAAGCTTAGATGAACAAAACAAGACAAGGTTTCTTCAACATACCTTGTGGAAGTAGGTGTACACACAATAGTGTGAAGCAGCCAGAACGTTGTGCAAAAGCTGGGTATTAGCCAGCATCGAACATGGTGTATGCCACTTATATGCACATGGCAAACCTGTCTGCTCGCACCAACACTACAAGATTGAAAGGAGGTATTTTACTCTGTATCGGTTTCCAAATGCAACCCCAGCCAAACACCAGCTGTCAGTCCAGCTACCAAACCCTGCCAGTCACGGATCATTTGCCAATCTCTGTGGACTGAGTCACAAAATGGCGCAAGACTCTCATGCCAACGAGAAAGCAAAGGGGGAAAAGGACTAAAGCAAATTCCGCATACGACGGAACTCTGAACTAAAAACAAAGTGCTGCAGAAACTCAGCAGTGGTCTGTGGAGAGAGAAAGAGAGTTTGTTATTAGCCCACTTCTCATGTGGTGGACTCATTGACAAAAGGGAAATCTCTGACTCTCCAGCATCTGCAGTCTTCACTTCAGAATGGGGAACAAACGTATCAGAGAAATGACAGCGTTACCGACCAAACTGGGAAAGTGGGAAAAGGAAGTGTAAAATGGAAATGCTCAAAGGAAATCCTTAAAGGCAGAAAGCGATTGAGAAACACAATGTATTTCAAAAAATCAAACTTTTTTGGAGCACTGCTCCTTCATCAGATGAAGTGGAGGGAGGCACACAGTCACAGAATATATCAGGGCAGAGATAACGGCAAGATAGTTTTGAGTTCGTTATGACAGTTCTCCAAAACTGCAGGAACCTGTTCAGAACGCTTTGCTCTTTTTTTAAAATCCATTCACAAGATGAGGGCATCACTGGCTAAACCAGCATTTATTGCCCATTCCAAATTGCCTGGAGGGCAGTTAAGAGTCAACCACACTGCTCTGGGTCTGGAGAAACATGGAGGCCAGACCAGGTCACATGGTAGATTTTCTTCCATAAGGACATCAGTGAACAAGATGGGTGTTTTTCCTGACAATCGACAATGGATTCATGGTCATTCTTAGACCCTTAATTCCAGACTTTTTTTTAAAATTCAAATTCCATCATCTACCATGGCAGGATTCAAACCTGGATCCCCAGAATATTACCTGGGTTACAGGATTAACAGTCCAGCAATAATACCACTTGGCTATTGCCTTTCCCCCTTTGAATGCTCAGGACATGAGCAAACACTTGTTATTCAAGTGTTGAAGCAACAGTAGTCTGCATGTAAAACTAAACACTGATATTCCAGGTTTGAATGGATCACATTTTGCTTCTTGCTCTGTCAGATTATTTATGATTTCTCCAAGCCGACTGTTGTTTCTCTGTTTAGTTTTAAAACACGTTGGTGTTTCTCAATCTCTTTCTGCCTTTAAGAGTTTCCTTTGAACATTTCCATTTTACTCTTCCTTCTCCCACTCCTGCAGCTTGGTTGGTTACACTGTCATTTCTCTGATATGTTGTGCTGTTCCAGCATTCCCTTTTAGGATGAAGTGAGGACTGCAGATGCTGCAGAGTCAGAGTCTTTCCTTTTGTCGATGACTCCACAATGTGGGCAGCGGGTTAATATCAAACTGAAACAGTGCATGGCATCATGAATGAGCACTCAGGAGTTTGAAACACAGAAATAACGCAAGTCAGATTGGATTTAAAAGGTTTAAAGGACAGAGGCCACACTTTTCCCATGAGTTTAAACACCTTTTGCCCCAAAGCAAAAGTCACATATTCCCATTCTACACAAAAGAAAACTTACCATATTGTGAGACAGTTGAGGGAAACACCAACCCAAGAGCTCTTAAAATATTGGAAAGCATTTCAACTTTGGCAAAAGCTCAAATACTCTGAAATGTGAATGCACAGATAAACCAGTCCTTTCCTTTTGGAGTGCCTTATTTTAATCAGCAGGTTTGCATGCAGTATGGAAAATGGTGAAATCTGTCATTGTGGGCAGCGTTGGACAATCAAATAGGTATGTTGGAGGAGGATAGTGGAGCTAACTCTGTCAGAGGCTGTCAAATGATCAAGGACGACGAGTATGAACAGCACATTGTAGTCACAGCCATAACTAGCGAGGCTGTAACTGATGACAGTGTACACTGAAGCATGGAACAGGTGAAGTGGGAGGATTGATGGAGAGTACTGAGGACAAGGGCATCAGCAGCTGCAGCAAAGGGTCTGACTGCGCAGGTGAACAACTGGATGCAAGAATAAACTTTAGCAACAAACTTTCATCATTTCTGTGTTATCTCACTCCAAATACAAGGGAGCATCAACCACAAAGCAAAGCAGTAAAATTAAAATGATAAGTACAAGAAAAATGGATGGGGCATCGCAGGTTTAATTGCTTGGCATTCACTGTTTTTAAGGAATCATTTTCAGGGTCCAGGCTTTTGTTGTAATGCTCAGTGTTGTTTCCTAGCTGTCCCCAACTGGACAGTAGCAGAAAAACAGATCCAGGTCTACAGTGCGTTTTAAACACAGAAATAATCAAAAAATACAAATTAATCTGAATAATGTTCCTTAATTCTCCTCCTAATCAAATGAAACCATAAGTATTCCATTGTATTACTATTAAATGTGCTTGAAACCACGATAAACAGAACGCCAAAAGGAACATACTATTTTGATCACAGCTACAGAGACACCTTCGACAGCGCAGTGGGGAGGGCAGTGAAAAAACAGTAGGCTTCAGTCTGTGTGGAGTTGGATCATGGATATCACAGCACAGTTTCTGATGACCTCCGGTGGATGTGTGTTTAAGGATAGACGTGTGCAACGTATTCTGACCCTGGTCGGAGAAACGACAAGCAATTCTATTCGTATTAAAATAGTGATGGAAAAGGATAGACCAGATCTAAAAGTTGAAGTTCTAAATTGGAGAAAGGCCAATTTTGACGGTATTAGGCAAGAACTTTTGAAAGCTGATTGGAGGCAGATGTTCGCAGGTAAAGGGACGGCTGGAAAATGGGAAGCCTTCAGAAATGAGATAACAAGAATCCAAAGAAAGTATATTCCTGTCAGGGTGAAAGGGAATGGTGGTAAGTATAGGGAATGCTGTAAAGAAATTGAGGGTACGGTTAAGAAAAAGAAGGAAGCATACGTCAGGTATAGACAGGATGGATCGCGTGAATCCTTAGAAGAGTATAAAGAAAGTAGGAGTATACTTAAGAGGGAAATCAGGAGGGCAAAACGGGGACATGAGATAGCGTTGACAAATAGAATTGAGGAGAATCCAAAGGGTTTTTACAAGTATATTAAGGACAAAAGGGTAACTAGGGAGAGAATAGGGACCCTCAAAGATCAGCAAGGCGGCCTTTGTGTGGAGTCACAAAAAAATGGAGGAGATACTAAATGAATATTTTGCATCAGTATTTACTGTGGAAAAGGATATGGAAGATGTAGACTGTAGGGAAATAGATGGTGACATCTTGCAAAATGTCCAGATTATAGAGGAGGAAGTGCTGGATGTCTTGAAATGGGTAAAGGTGGATAAATCCCCAGGATCTGATCAGGTGTACCCGAGAACTCTGTGGGAAGCTAGAGAAGTGATTGCTGGGCCTCTCGCTGAGATATTTGTATCATCAATAGTCACAGGTGAGGTCCTGGAAGTCTGGAGGTTAGCTAATGTGGTGCCACTGTTTAAGAAGGGCAGTAAAGACAAACCAGGAACGATAGACCGGTGAGCCTGAACTCGGTGGTGGGCAAGTTATTGGAGGGAATCCTGAGGGACAGGATGTACATGTATTTGGAAAGGCAAGGACTGATTAGGGATAGTCAACATAGCATTGTGCGTGGGAAATCATGTCTCACAAACTTGATTGAGTTTTTTGAAGAAGTACAAAGAAGATTGATGAGGGCAGAGCAGTAGATGTGATCTATATGGACTTCAGTAAGGCGTTCGATAAGATTCCCCATGGGAGACTGATTAGCAAGGTGAGATCTCATGGAATACAGGGAGAACTAGCCATTTGGATGCAGAACTGGTTCAAAGGTAGAAGACAGAGGGTGGTGGGGGAGGGTTGTTTTTCAGTCTGGAGGCCCGTGACCAGTGGAGTGCCACAAGGATAGGTGCTGGGTCCTCTACTTTTTGTCATTTTCATAAATGATTTGGATGCGAGCATAAGAGGTACAGTTAGTAAGTTTGCAGATGACACCAAAATTGGAGGTGTAGTGGACAGCAAAGAGGGTTACCTCAGATTACAACAGGATCTGGACCAGATGGGCCAATGGGCTGAGAAGTGGCAGATGGAGTTTAATTCAGATAAATGCGAGATGCTGCATTTTGGGAAAGCAAATCTTAGCAAGACTTATACTGTTAATGGTAAGGTCCTGGGGAGTGTTGCTGAACAAAGAGACCTTGGAGTGCAGGTTCATAGCTCCTTGAAAGTGGAGTCGCAGGTCGATAAGATTGTGAAGGCGGCGTTTGGTATGCTTTCCTTTATTGGTCAGAGTATTGAGTACAGGAGTTGGGAGGTCATGTTGCGACTGTACAGGACATTGGTTAGGCCACTGTTGGAATATTGTGTGCAATTTTGGTCTCCTTCCTATCGGAAAGATGTTGTGAAACTTGAAAGGGTTCAGAAAAGATTTACAAGGATGTTGCCAGGGTCTGAACTACAGGGAGAGGCTGAACTGGCTGGGGCTGTTTTCCATGGAGTGTCGGAGGCTGAGGGGTGACATTATAGAGGTTTACAAAATTATGAGTGGCATAGATGGGATAAATAGACAAAGTCTTTTCCCTGGGGTCAGGGAGTCCAGAACTAGAGGGCATAGGTTTAGGGTGAGAGGGGAAAGATATAAAAGAGACCTACGGGGCAACTTTTTCACACAGAGGGTGGTACGTTATGGAATGAGCTGCCAGTGGAAGTGGTGGAGGCTGGTACAATTGCAACATTTAAGAGGCATTTGGATGGGTGTATGAATAGGAAGGGTTTGGAGGGATATGGGCCGGGTGCTGGCAGGTGGGACTAGATTGGGTTGGGATATCTGGTGGGCATGGACGGGTTGGACCAAAGAGTCTGTTTCCATGCTGTACATCTCTATGACTCATTTCTCCATTGGAGACTACAAAATGGCCGTTTTGATTGATTTGATCTCAGAACAAGGTCCTGTGTTACTTCTATAGTGTACACTGCTTTCTGCAGGTTGTATTTATTTGTTTGTTCACAAAACATGGGTGTCACTGGGGAGGCAGTATTTATTACCCATCTTTAACTTAGTTCAAGGTAGGGTGAGCTGCCTTCTTTAACCATCGCAGTCCACACTGGTGTAGGTGCATTCACAGCACTGTTTTGAGATTTCCAGGATTTTGGCCCAATAACAGTGAAGGAATGGTGATATTATTCTAAGTCACAGGATGATGAGTGGCTTGGAAACAAAACTGCATGTGCTGGTGTTCCCTTGTCCTAAATAGTGGAGGTCATGAAGTGGTCTTTCTTCTTGAATGGCACATGGACATCACTGGGAGGAATGGCATTTGTTGCTCATCCCTCATTGGTGTTGAACTGCTTGGCTGTCTAAGTCATTTCAGAAGGTAGTTAAGAAGCAACCACATAGTTGTGGGTCTGTGTTTGTGGAACTCAGACCAAATAACAACAGCAGATTCCCACCCCTAAAGTGCATTTGTGAATCAGATGGGTTTTTAACAACAGTTAATGATAGTAATGGTAACCATGAAACTGCAACCACCTCTCAGTTTCAGATTAATTGAGCTTAAATTCCACCAGGTGTTGAGAAGGGATTTGAACCCATGCGCCCAAAGTATTCTTCTAGGCTGCTGATTACTAGGCCAATGACCTGGCCACAACACCACCAACTCCCTCTATTCAGAGTGCATCACAATGATGTGACATTTCTGCAAAATAAACTTGCAGACCAACAGGGATAGAGAGTGGGGAATGGGACTGGCTATAATTATGAGATAGGCCTTTTAGGAGGACTTGTTCTGTCATGTTTCTCTGAAAGCGAGTGTTTTAAACTTGAAGCTGAGCAGTCTGCTCTGAGCCCATCCAGGTTTTTTTTTAATTTAAAGTTGGAATAAGTAAAGCTGCATGAATGGGTGGGGTCAAGCCAGCACAGAACCAAGATTTTAGGGTTAACTTTCTGCAGTTGCTGGGGCCGTGAAGCTGGATGTGGAAGCTGTTATTCCTCTCTGTTACAGCGAAACAGCCGGGGTTCTCTTCCTGCTCCAAAAATTGCACATGAGACAATCTATTTTACTGAATTTACCTTTGCCAAAGGAGTATTAGTGGGATGTTACTATATTATAACAGTTGCTGTTTATAAGTTAAATAATCTATTATTCTGTTAAGTTTTACAATAGGGTTAAAGTTATTCCAATTCTTCTTGCTCTTGCTTGTATTTCACCAATAGAGTGAGAATGTATTTTGCTTCAAATTTGGTAGTTTCACCAATCGAACTGTATCCAGAACGCAATGCCTTACGCTTATCTTTAAAAATAAGAACTTGGCAACTAGACTCGCTACTCAATATACTTGGAGGGGGTTTGGTCTGATCCAGAAGCACTGGGATTGCCCTCAGGAGAGCTGGCAGAAAGGAGGAAGTGTGGACTGCAGATGCTGGAGATCAGAGTCAAACAATGTGGCACTGGAAAAGCACGGCCAGTCAGGCAGCATCCAAGGAGCAGGAGAGTCAGTGTTTTGAGCGTAAGCCTATCACCAGGCTTTTCCAGCTCCACACTTTTTCACAGAGATGGCAGAAACTCCATTGGTCAAATGGCCTCCTTCTGCAGTAGACATGACATTGTACCAAGCTGCCTATCTCCACCACTAAATCAGACAAGTGTAGAGGCAATATCCAGATAGGCTGCGTGACACCGAACAATCTAAGCTGCAAACAGATGGCAAGCAGCTGCCAGATACAAACTGGGCAACATTTCAAACTAGTCCGGGTGCTTTCACTGCGAACTGAAGGCAGAGCAAATCACTTTTTTGTATAAAAAAGGAAAGACTGGAATTTATATGGCACCTTTCATGGCCTCAGACCTTTCCACAAGTTCTACTACCAATGGAACCTTTGCGTTGTATCCATTGTTATAATAGAGTAATTTTCTGAAAGTTACAGCTCATATTTCATATCAATTCATCCCAAATTGTTAATAAATTTGAATCAGTGTGTAAGTGGATTATTATATCTTATGGGCTGATCCAGTCAATAAAGATGTCATTCTGTTTTATCCGCCGCTATCCTGATTGCAACACCAACACTTGTGTGAATAGAGAGGTACATATTTGACTCTAAATTAAGATCGTGCGTGTGGTTCAGAGGGCTGTAACAGAAAATAGTAAAGGTCAAATAGGTGAATTGGCAAAAGGATACTGTCCGATACAAATGAATGTGAGTAAGATTGAAGTCATTCGCACATTGCATTGCTCTATTAAAGCTAATGTTGACGTATCCCAGAGATTGTGAATTTAGCTTTATTAAAAAATTGTAGGATCCAGAACCACATGGGCTGATGGGTGAGCCTGATTGAGGAGTACAAAACTACAGGGAGGTATAAATAGGGAGAAACCATTCCTCTTATTCAAGGGATCAATAGCCAGGGGCATAGGGTTTTAAAAAAAAGATGAGAAGCAGGACATTTAGAGGGATTTGGGGAAAAACAAATTGCCAAGTGTGTTGGGGGTTATTTGGAACTTGCTGCCTGAAAAGGTTGGTAAAGGAGGGAGCCCTCAAGACATGCAAATAGCAGTTAGGTGAAATGCCATTGTATACCATGTTACAGACCAAGTGCTGGAAAATGGGACTAAAATAGATAGGTGCTTGATGATCAATATAGACATGATGACTCAAAGAGTTTTTCTCCATCTGCAATGACTCTGACTCTTTCACTGCTTGTTCAAATTTTGTAAAGGAATATATAGCCTTTTTTTTAATATATGAAGCCACGGTGAAAAAGAAACAAACACATTCCTGTAATAAATCACACTCACTAACAATTGTCAGATCATTCATCAGAAGTAGAAACCTCCCCTTTTCTGTTGGAAAAGTTTGAGTACAAACACATCGACTTAGATCCAGCCAGGCACATTACATAGCCCACATACATATATACTCAGGTTCTACTCTGCACATTGTACAGAAGCCTATCCTTGACCCTGCTGGTAGTGTAGAGCCTAGAATATCAGCTTCCACTTACCTATGAATGAATGGTAGGTTTCTGCAAACCCTTCGACGGACAGTTGTTCATTGGACTATTCTCAGGAAGTACAGCACTTGCTCGTACAAACCATTGCAACTTTTCTTCACTGTCACTTGTATTTTAACCAGTCTATTCAGATTTACCATGACACACCTCTGGAGCAGGTCGGAGTTGAACTCTGGCTTCCAGATTCAGACTGAGAGACAGTACCACTGACATCATTATTTTGATCGTGATGTACGTGACCTTCTCATGAAATTTCAGATTCCCCTCATCTCACCAAAATTGTACTTGTATAACCATAATTTACATAACCAATAGAAGCATTGAGCCAACCATGCACTCAGTTTAATCTCCCATTCCAGACAGTGGAACTGTGTGCATTCTGATCTTTCAGGTTGAGCTATCAGAGTTACCCTTGTACCGTTACTGGAAAATTGCTTATTTAAATTATGTTAAACTCCTCCAGTTTCAATTATTTCTCTTCAACCCAGACATCAAAAGGTGTCCAACTATTGGTAAGATAGACATAACTTGTATAGCAACCTTGCCCTTTTTGTAAGGACCCAGTGCTCCTATTGAGAAGTCCCCACAGAGTCTCCCATGTCAGGACAATGGTTAAGAATTTCCACAGAACATAAAAGCTCCAGGGGTTCTGATAGCATCAGCATTGCTCCCATTCTCCTTGCCTCAAAGCCAAGAAAACAACAAGCAACCTTCAAAGCTGTTTCTGTATCCTGGGATTAAATACCAAATTAAAATAAACAAGGGAAATGTATTGTGGCAGACCTCCCATAGAACAATGCTGGAGTCCAAGCCTGACTGAAACATCACATAAATTGTCAAGCTTCCAATTTATTGCAACTCCCCACTGACATCCTCATGCTTGTTAGCTCAACTGGATTCTGGGAGAGCTAAAGTCTTCTTGTCCAGCTAAAACATTTACCTACAAAACAACAAGTCACATCTCGAAAGGAGGGCGATATCAGAAGCTTCATCAAACTCAGTCATGTTATCTGCAAACACACTCAATTAATTGTTCACAATCTCAGGACAATTAGAAGTGCTTTACGGTCAAATGAACACATTTGAAACGCAGTCAGTGTTGCGATGCAAAACACCTGGCAGCCAGGCTATACAAAGCAAGATTCCAAAAGCAGCAAGGGATAATGGCCAGGTGATCAGGGGTAAGCAGCAGCCAGAACACTGGTCACTTTTATTTCTTCGGAATGAGACCATGTGATCTGTTAAACCCACTCAAGTGAGGTAGACCCTTGATTGAACATTTCACTTGATACGCAGATTCGGAGGAGTATTTGAACCAATTCCATTAAAAATGGAGAAGTACTTTTCCATTTCGGTTTCAGGGTGGGAGTGAGGGTGGGGGATGGGGGGTTGTGGGTCAGGTAAAAGGACGGTTGGAAAGTGGGAGTCCTTTACGAAAGTGATAATGAGAGTTCAGAGGCAGTATATTCCTGCGAATGTGAAGAGCAAGGCTGGAAGAAGTAGGGAATACTGGATGACTAGAGACATTGAGGCTCTGCTCAAGAAAAAGGAGGCATTTATGAAGTATAGACAGCTGGGATCAAGTGAATCTCTAGAGGAGTATAAGGGCAGTAGGAGTATACTTAAGAGAGAAATCAGGAGGGGAAAAAGGAAGCATGAGATAGGTTTAGCAAATAGTGTCAAGGAAAATCCAAAGCGATTCTATAAATACACTAAGGACAAGTGGTAACTAGGGAGAGAACAGCACCCCTTAACTACTGATGACAACCCTCCAGTCCAAAAAATATCCCTCCATTCATGTATGGAGCCACAGGAGATGGGTGAGATACTAAATGAGTGTTTCACATCTGTATTTACTGTGGAGAAGGATGTGGAAGCTGGAGAACTTGGGAAAATAAATAGTGCTATCTTGAAAAGTATCCCTATACAGAAGAAGTGCTGCTGGAGGTTTTAAAATCGTAGATAAATTCCCAGGACCTGATCGAGTGTATCCCAGAACTTTGTGGAAATGAGGGAGAGATTGCTGGACTCCTTGCTGAGATATTTCTATCATCGATAGTCATGGGTAAGGTGCTGGAAGGCTGGAGGTGGGCTAACATGGAGCTATTATTTAAAGAAATGCCAGTGAAATATAGACCAGTCAGTTTTATACCAATGGTGGGTAAGTTGTTGCAGAGGATTTTGAGGGGCAGGATTTACATGGATTTGGAAAGGCAAGGACTGAATCGGGCGACACAGCATGGCTTTGTGCACGGGAAATCATGTCTCACTAACTTGGCTGAGTTTTTTGAAGAGGTGACAAAGAAAATTGATGATAGACATTGATGGTAGACATTGTCTATATGGACTTCAGTAAAGCTTTCAACAAGGTTGTGCATCGTAGACTGGTTAGTTAAAGTTAGATCAGATGAAATTCAGTGGGGGGGGGGCAGGGAGGGCTAGCCAATTGGATACAAAATTGGCTCAAAAGTGGGAGACAGAGGGTGGTGGTGGTGGCTGGACATTTTTTGGACTGAAGGGTTGTGGCCAGTGGTATGTCACAAGGATTAGTGCTAGGTCCACTGCTTTTTGTCATTTATATAAATGATTTGGATGTAAAAATAGAAGGCATGGTTAGAAACGGTTTTTGGATGACACCAAAATAGGTGGTGTAGTGGACAGTGAAAAAGATTATCTCACAGTACAATGGGACCTTGAACTGATGGACCAATGGAAGAGTGGTAGATGGAATTTAATTTAGATACATGTCCAATTTTGCATTTTGATAAGGCAAACATAGGGCAGGAATTATACTGTAAACTCACTGGGCGGTGCTGCCGAACAAAGAGACCTAGGGGTACAGGAGCAGAGTTCCATGAAAGTGGAGTCGCAGATAGATAGGGTGGTGAAGGCAGCATTTGGCACACTTGCCTTCGTTGGTCAAAACACTGGAGAATAGGAGCTGACACTTCATGTTGTGCCAGTACAGGACATTGGTGAGACCACATTTGGAGTACGGCATTCTATTCTGGTCACCCTTCGATTGGAAGGATGTTGTGAAACTTGAGAGGTTGCAGAAAAGATTTCTAAGCATGTTGCCATGATTGGGGGTCTTGAGTTAGAGACAGGCTGGATACACTGGAGCTTTTTTCTCTGGAGTGTTGGAGACTGAGGGGTGACCTTATAAAATGTTTATAAAATCATGAGGAGCAATGGATAGGGTAAATAGCCAAGGCCTTTTTCATGAGGTTTAAAACTAGAAGGCATAGGTTTATGGTGACAGATGAAAGATTTAATCATAGAAGCACAGAATCCCTGCAGTGTGGAAAAAGTCCATTTGGCTCCAAAGAGTAACCCCTCCAGACTCATTCCCCTACTCTATTACTCTATATTGTCCCTGACTAATGCACCTAACCTACACACCCCTGAACACGGGGCAAGTCAACATGGTCATTCCACCTAACCTTTAAGGACCTGAGGTGTAATTGTTTCACACAGAGGGTGGAATGGAATGAGCTGCCAGAGGAAGTGGCGGAGGTAGGCACAATTATAACATTGAGCCATTTGATGCAGTAATGGCCAAATTCAGCTAATCCTTAGAGAAGGGTCTCCACGGGTTTGTAAAGTGCTGTCTAAAGGAGCCTTGGGGAATTACTGCAGTGCATCTTGTAGATGGGACACACTGCTGCTGTGCACTGAGGGTGAAGGAAATGCTTAAAACATTATGAAGTCTGGCCGTTATTTGAACCAGAATTGGAACAGCCTATGGTTTAGGTGGAGACCCTGGGAAAATAAACTTTGCTCATTGGGAATGTCACATGGACATAACAGAATCCCTGAATAACAATAATGATATACTTTACAGGAAAAATGCCAAGAGACAAAGAGTCCATGGGGTATCATAAAATCTAAATTTGACACACCACTCCATCCAAGAGCCTGGCAAGCAACATAGAAGTCAATCAATTTGAGCATGAGTTACAAGCAGTGAACTGCAACTCAACCCTGCGACCCATGGCAACAGACCAAGTCCTGAAGTTCAGACTCAAGCTGCCATAAAACTCTTAATAGGCTTCTTGGCACAAACTGTGCAAAGTCTTATAGGGCAATCTCGAACTGTCATTTGTAAAACTCATCAGCTAGTGTGACCACATGGAACGCAGTGCGGAAGTGCTAAGCAATGCTAAACAAAATATATTTAGTGGCACAAGTCAAGTTTCATGCAAGAACATTCCTCTCACATTTCAAAACCATTTGCATCTTCAATAAAAGGCACAAGCCAAAATGAATGCCTTAACACTTAATCGTAGGATTCATTAGTCAGCAAAGTGGGAGTTTGCAGGCGGGACTGAGAAGCAAATTTTTAACAGAGCAAGGAGAGAGTCTAAGCTGTGGCCGAGCACTGCACTGGCCCATGAGGATCTGCTATCAACCAAAGAACCAGTCCAATTATACCCCAACGTTTACAATTAGAGAATTTATAGCAGATCGTGAGGTCAGATAAATTACAGTGTTTGCACAGAATGGTTTTACTGTTATTGTGTTTTTGGCTCATCTTTTGACTGGACACCAAGGGACCAAATAAGAACCAGAAAGTTAACTGGAAAGAATGTTCACATGAAAACCTTTATATTGTTCAAGTCTTGTGTGCTCCACTGAGCTCTGACTACGTCCTTGCCTACTTCAAACACATTAAAAACAGCATTTTTACATTAGTTTTCCAAATGCAATTGAGCGAGATGTTGATGCAGTGGTAATGTCATTGGACTACTAATCCGGAGACATGGATCTGAATCCATGGCAAGATAGGGAAATGTGAATTCAATAAAAATCTGGAATTTAAGGCATAGTGATCATGTAACAGAAAGCAATTTGGCTCACTAATGCTCTGTAAGGAAGAAGAAATCTACCGTCCTAACATGGCCTGAATGACATGTGACTCCAGATCCACGGTCATGATGTTGACTCTTCACTGTCTCTGAAATGGCCAAGCGAGCCTTTCAATTGTGTCAAACTGCCATGAAGCCAAAGCCAAGAAATGAAACTAGTCAGAACCCCCAGCATTAATCTTGGAATTGTCAATGACAAAAGTAAACATGGCCTCCTGAAGTATACCTTCCCAATATCTGGGAGCTTGTGTCAAAATTGGGAGAGCTGGTCCACAGACTAGTCAAGCAAGAACCAGACATAGGCATGCTCACAACGTCGTACCTTATGGACGACATCCCAGACACCACTGTCACCATCCCTGGAGAATTCCACCGGCAGGACAGACCCAGCTGAAATGAAGTGGTACACTCAGGAGGGAGTTGTCCTGAACATTTGACTCTGGACCCCATGAAGTCTCATGGCATCAAGTCAAACCTGGGTAAGGAAACCCCTGCTGTTTACAGCCCATCCCCACCAGGAGTGGTTCAGTTGCACTTACTGACTGAGCTGGTGATGTTCCACAGGATAGAGCTGTTAGATTGGGTGCACAACAGCTACTGAGGGAACCAGCAAGAGGGAACCCAGGTCTGATTCCAGTCTCGGGCAACTGTGTGGAGTTTGCAGATTTTCCCCATGTCTGCGTAGGCTTCCTCTGGGTGCTCTGGTTTCCTCCCAGAGTCTGAAGATGTTCAGGTTAAATGGATTGGCAATGCTATATTGCCTATAGTGTCCAAGGATGTGCAGGCTAGGTGGATTAGCCATGAGAAATACAGGGTTACAGGGATAAGGTGGTGGTTGGTTCTGGGTGGAATGCTGTTCAGAGGTTTGGTGTGGACTCAATGGGCTAATGGCCTGCTTCTACACTTTAGGGATTCCATGATAGAAGCAACTGAGTGGGAAACAGGCTAAGTAATTTTGGTGTTAAAGAGAAAGTGCAGAAATTCTCAACAATAGAAACAGAAACAGTGTTAACATTGTTTGTCATGTTTGACTTAGTCACATTTGATTCAAAGCATTACCCTGTAGCTTATTGTCTGCAGATGCTGCAGACCAGCTGAGCTTTTCCAACACACACACCACGAATGCAGGAAAGTCTAAAATAAAAATGGATCGCTAGTTTTATGAATTACCACTTATTTAATATCACTAAATGTATTATTAAGAAGTTGCAGGCTTCAAATCCCAGTCTCATTTGTATTTCTCCAAAAGCAAAGGATTTCAAAACTAAACTTGAAGAAATGAATATGTTTGACTGGGATGGTGTCTGATTTTGAGACGTTTCTGCCAATATCCCTAAGTACGACAGTACTATTGAGAGATCCAGTTCACAAGGAGGCTGAGAGGGAATTAAAAACTGCGGCTGACATCAATTGTCAGAAGTCACAGGATACCAGGTTATAGTCCAACAGGTTTATGTGAAATCATAAGCTTGTGGAATGCTGCTCCAAAGTGGAGCACTTCATCTGACAAAGGAGCAGTGCTATGGAAGCTTGTGATTTCAAGTAAACCTGTTGGACTATAACCTGGTATCTTGTGACTTCTTTGTCTGCTCCAATCCAACACCAGCACCTCCATGTCACGGCCATCAATTGTAACGTTGGTCAGATTCAATCTATTTTTTAAACAACATTCATCTCTTACTCCTTATTCCCATTGTTCATGTGCATTAAAATGGCCAAAGAGCAGGTTGCAGGTGCATGTCATTTCACAAACAGACACCAAAACAACTCAATAAAAATTTACTTCTCCTTCAGACTCCCCCAGGTTGAAAAACAGTACGGCCTGAAGAAGAATCATATCCGACTCAAAACGTTAGCTGTGATTCTCTCTCCACAGATGCTGCCAGACCTGCTGAGCTGCTCCAGCAATTTGTTTCCACTTCTGGTTTCCAGCATCTGCACTCTTATGATTTTACGCGGAAATAGTTTCCCCATTCACGTTTCTGCTGACAATTTTGTCAGATTATAGAACTTTCAATATGGAGACATGTTTTCAAGAAAGTTCATTCGTACAATGTGGGTGTCGCTAACTGGGTTAGCGGTTGTTGCCCTTCAGAAGGTAATGGTGAACGTCCCTCTTGAACCACTATAGTCATACACTGTAGGCAGATCGACAAAGCTATTAACGAGTCAATTTAGGGATTTTGACCCAGTGACTGTGAAGTAACATTGATATATTTCCAAGTCAGGATGACGAGTAGCTTAGAGAGGAAACTGCAGTTGGTGGTGTTCCCATATATCTGCTGCCTTCGAGATGGAAGTGACCCTGGGTTTGGAAGGTGCTGTCTGAAGAGCCTTGGTGAGTTTCTACTGTGGTAGGTATTGTCACACCTGTTGATTTTGCAGGCTGTGTGATCCACCACAGCATTCTTTGTGGATGTAGGAGCACATTACTCCAGATGCGGGAATCTGAACTGAAAACAAAAAATGCTGGAAATCGCAGCGAGTCAGGCAGCATCCATGGAGAGAAAGCAAGCTGACGTTTTGAGTCCAGATGACCCTTCAGACTGCTCTGATAAAGATCATCAAGACTAGATGCTTCCTTTTTCTATTTCTTTCCTGTCAAAAGCTTTACGAACATTTGCCTCATGGTCTTTTAACTTGGAATGCATTATTTTGAAATGCTTAGTGGTGAGATTACAGAAATAGTTTCAGAAACAAAGGTCATTTGCTTTATCAACAAGCATCAACTATGGAAATAGTGAGAGACTGGATATCAGAAATTAAAATTTAAAATGCTCGAAATACTCAGCAGGTCAGGCAGCAAGTTGTGCAGAGAAAGCGCCAAGGAAACCTTGTATATACTTTTCTGAAATACTACTTTGGTTTATTGTGGCATGGCCACAATCTGAGTCACCAGAGTTTCGTTGTTGGAAAATTGGTGTGGGCTCCACAAGGGATGAGCGTACTCCACCTAGCTCCACAGCCTTCACTGATGGCAATTAACTGGCTGTGATCTCACCTCCTCCTGTCTGTGCACTTCCCTACTCCCAAAAACACATTCTCCTATCCCCCGGACCACAATCTTCCCAGTTATCAGAATAGACAAAATTAAATGGGTTACCTGTGGTGTTGTGATAGGTTTCTGTAAATCATCTGTATTATTAAGACAGGGAACCAAGTCCCACTTTCTAGCCCAGATACATTTCTACTCTACCCCTATGCCAACACCTAACATAGGTCCTGATAGTTGGTTCCCAGCCAGAGGGTGAAGTATGAACCTAGGCCTAAATCCTTTTACTTGGTTTATTTACAGCATTACAAATGTTTGTCTTCAATCTACCTACATCCATTGTCGCAACTCTCTGTATTTGCCCATAATACTTAATCAATTCACCTTTTATTCTGAACCTTAGCAGTACAATTAACAAAGATAACATGCTCTATGACAAGCAGTATTCCTTTCACTTAACCACATTCTCCTTAAGGATTAAATAAACCTTTCAGCTTCAGGTGACTCTAAAAAAGGGGCATTTGTACTCCTGACTACTTAGGAAATTTAAAAAGTTATTTTCTCCACACACAACACCAAGATTGGTAAAGATCTCATAATTGGCATGATACAAGCCATCAGGCATATCTGAAGTTCAAATTATTCAAAAATGATCATTAAAATTCTGAAACACTTGGGTCTTGTTAAGTTACTCCATATGGCAGCATCTCCCACATACTGCGAATGACGTGAGTTAATGTGGGTTTTAGTAAAGATGCCAACTATTATTCTCCTGGATGCATAACACCAAGATATTTCAATGAAGTGATGTTTGTGTGTTAGGTTTTCAATCAATACAGTTGACACTGGAATTGTCAGATTATGGAGGATGACTCCAAATCTTTTCACTGAAGTATTCGGAGTCAACAATTGTGTAATGTATGTGTTTATGATACGCTGAGATGTTTCAGCATGCACCTCACATCCTGTCTGCATCTATCACACTTCAAAGAAGAAAATGCATATTCAAAATAAGTGAAAGAAATTATTTAGTTCTCCCCTGCAGATTTTCCTGCCTTTGAAAACCTGGTGGTTCTCCAAGGATAGAATCACCGAATCTCCAAAGTACAGCAGGAGGCCATTCAGCCAGTCATTCTAGTGCAAGCTCTTCGAGAGCTGCCAGATTTAGTAACACGTCCCAAGCCTTTTGTATTCTCTCATGTCTTTTATTCTTTCACGGGATGTGGGTGTCAGAAGTCACCCATCCTTAATTGCACATAAGCCCCTCAAAGTCATCCACTTTGATCTTCAAATGAAAGTGCTCCATCGGGAAAGATGGTATCCTCTCAACATCCACCCTATCCCATCCCTTCAAGATCTCAGAGGTTTCCGTAAGACGGCCTTGCGTTCTTAACTCCAATGGATATAGGTCCAAACTTTCCAACCTTTTGTCACAAGACAAAGCCCCTCACCTGTGATGTTACTGTGACTTTAGAGATGTTAAAAATCACACAACACCACATTATACTCTAACAGTACTAGCTTTCGAAGCGCTGTTCCTTCATCACATAGCTAGTGGGGCAGGATCATATAACACAGAATTTATAATAAAAGATCAAAGTGTAATACAACTGATGTAAAGTATTGAGCAAACCTAGATTGCTGTTAAGTCTTTAACCCCAGAAGTCAAAGACTCAGATAAGCCCAGGGAAATGTACCTTCCCAGTATAAATGAGTATCAAATTGCTGCAGCCACAGGATTAGGACAGTGAGAATAATGCGTCATGCAAGCTAAACCAAAGTCCAAATTACGTCTTACAACTATTTTGGATGGAAAAAGAGTTTTGAGAACTTTCTGACTATCATCTAAATGTCAAGGCTGGTGATGAATGATGATGCACTGAAACGCAGCGATTTCAGTCCAATATTCTACACTGGTCAATTTTTCTAAGTGTTAACAATGTCACTGGGTTTAGCAGGTAGACCTAGAATGTCAAGCTGGACTGAGATCTAATAATTAGGAAGGTAAATATAAGGCAATGAGCTTCTGATGTCAATAACCAGAATAAAATGGTTTAAGGCTAACAACCATGGAGACCAGTTAAGGTTTCAAGTACAGATCTCACACCTAAAGTGCAGTATGTCCACAGGCTTGATGCTCAACTCATTAGTAGTCTCAGCTAAGGGACTTGATCGATCACACCTTCACTGAATAGGGAAAAAACTAGCAGGATCCCACATACTGAAAATCAACCTTGTGTGCATGTATGTGTTGACTGTGCGGCTGTGATCAAGCTCAATTGGCCTTCGAATTCCTCATACCCTATCTCTGCTCACTTGTTGCTGAGATCCTCCTTCATGCCTTTAGTACCTCTGGACTCAACTAGTCCATTGTCCTCTTGGTTGGTCTCCCACACTCCAGCCTCTGTAAATGAGGTCATTAGAGGGCCCAACCTGTCCAACATTTCATTACAATGCCTTCATCCTGCAAATTAGTTGAGTGAATGTTCCAATTTGTCTCTAACGTTATTGTACCTCTTCTGAGGCACAGAGATTAAAACTGTGCACAGTTCTGCAGATGTAATCTCACACAGTAACAAAACACCCCTTCCCTTTTTATATTCTATTCCCCTTGCTTTCGATGACAACTTACATTCATCTTCCAAATCATTTCCTGCATCCGAGTGTTTTGTGATTCATATCTGAGGACACCAAACCAGCAGAGAGCTGTGATCCTTCTCCATTTAAATAATACTGTTTTTTTCCCTTCTTGTAAAGCCACTCAAGACTCAGATGCCCACACTTTAACTTGCAAACAGTTTTGTTTCCCCTCACACTCTTGTGCTCAGTTGGATCCCAGCCAAGCAACATCTCAGCTTTAAAATTCTTGTTTTCAGATCCCTCCGTGCCTCACCCATCTCCACGTCCGTAATCTCCCGAGGTATCATCAATCTACCTATTCTACAGTCCCAATCATATTTGCTCCATAATTGGTCTCTGTGCTTTCTGGTGGCTGAGGAACCTATGCTCTCCTTCCAATTCTCTACCTAACTTTCCTTCTTGAAGGTACTCCCTAAAACCTACCGCTCTCTGCAAGCTTCTGGTCACCTCCCTAACATCTCCCCATGTGGCTCAGTGTCAAACTTTATAACGCCCCAAAGTAGCACTTTGAGATATTTCATTCCATTGAAAGCCTATATACTCATACCTGCATGTTTTGAGTTTCGTGTTAGTAATTACAGTCTTGTCTCACCTATACAGAATCCTCACTGGGTGACGGTACTGGCTAATAAACTGTTATTTGACAACTGCAATGGTCCAGAAGAGGAGCAACAAAAGAAACTCAAGAGTGAAGACTGACGATAATGGAAGGGAGGAATTTAATGGCCCTCCTGCCAGAGGGAAGGTCAGGGGTCAGAGGGCACATAGGGGATGGAGCACAGTTTGATCCATGTGAAGGGTGTGACGAAGTTCAAGCATCCGTTTTGTGAAACCACAACCAAACTTTGCCAAAATTCAGTTGGACTCATCATGTTCATATTCAACCAGTGGTAGCATTCCAGTGTTGAGAGGGTTGGCTTATGAGGAGAGACTGAGTAGACTGGGACTATACTCATTGGAATTTAGAAGGATGAGAGGGAATCTTATAGAAACGTAACAGTAAGGGCAATATACTGTCTTAAGAAGAGGTCAATTTCTTTCAGTTCAATGGCCAGTAGAATGGGACACTGCTGTTTGCTATGAAGGGTGGCACCTATAATATTTAACAGGATGGAAAGATCAGAAGAAGAGGATTTGTTCCTTGCAGAATGTTACAGGATAATCAGGAGGAGACACAGCGACAGCAAAAGGTTTTCCTAACAGTAAATGTCAACAGTGATGATGATACAGGTAAAGCTAAAATAGAAGATCATGTAACTATAACTCTAGTCATTTATTTTCAGCTTTTACAAATATCCAACAAGCCTAGGAGGAATGGTGAGGTAGCGAAAAGGTTGATGGAGGAGAACCGGGTTTTTGGGGGGGGAGACGCAAAATAATTCTTGCATTCATCTTGTTTTATGCGTCTCATAGAGACACATTAACTAAAGAAAATGATGTTCAGTTAATGCACAGAATTTACGGAAAGGAAACAGAGACTGCACTGCCAAGTGAGCAAGGAGCATGAGTGTGGAGATACAGGTGACTTTTCATTGAGGGGTCAATATTGTTAAGGGTACTGGGGGAGTATTGCTTTCTGATATTTGCAAAGACATTGTTCCAATAGTTCTTGCAGAGTATAGAATAATTGATGTTTTTCTTTTGTGTCACAGATGATTTTTTTAAAAAGGTACATTAGCGAGGGGCTGCCAAGATGTTCAGTGTTTGACCTACGTAGTAAACAAGAAATAAAATCTTATGGTCCATCAAGCCAGGTCCACTCTGGGTCAGACTTGTCTGAAATTATCGTTAACTGGGATTATAACATTCTTTCACTAAAACACTACTGGTCACTAAATCTCCTTCAATCCTCACCCATTCATCCCAGAGCTCCATGTAATTGTCCTCCTGTCCTTATTCATCTAATTGCATCAAGGTGTCCTTCCATCCATTTCTCCCCTGTACATTTATCTAACTACCCCTTAAACCCATCTCAACTACCCCGTGTGTTCTCAACATCCCCCTCCAAACAAACAAATTCTGGGGAAAGAAGTTTCCTGGAACTTGCTACCAATTTATCTGTGACAATCTCATATTTACAACACTCTGTTTTATCCCATTTACAAGTGGAAGTATTATCCCCGCCATCCACCCAATCAAACCTTTTCATGATCTTAAAAGCATCTATCAACTCAGCCTCTGACAGTGTTCTTTCCTAAAGAGGTTTATTTTCTGCAGGGTAGGGGAGTCCAAAACCAGATGGCGTAGGTTTAAGGTCAGAAGGGAAAGATATAAAAAGGGACCACTGTTTCACACTGAGGGTGGTGTGTGTATGGAATGAGCTGCCAGAGGAAGTGTAGGGAGCTGGATGGATATATAATAGGAAAGGATTGACAGATATGGGCCAAATGCTGACAAATGGGAATAAATGAGGATATCTGGTCTGCATGGACAGGTCAGACCAAAGGATCTGTTTCCATGCTGTATAGCTCTATGACACTTGAATATTATTAGCTGTTTTCCCCCCAGAAAGGGCTGTTAAAATGCTTGAGTTAAAGCAAAATGCTGCAGAAATCTGAAACAAACAGAATGCTGGACAAACTCAGAAAAAGAGAGTACAATTGGACTTGAAACATTTGTTATAGAGTAGGCCAGACCTCCCAAAAGGTCTTTCAGCAGGTAACTCAGACCGTAACTTTGCTATTTGTTTAGCTAGGTGTATAGTGGATATTCCTGGTGTAAATTAGCTGGGTTGACTGCCAAGTTTTAAACAAACAATACTTATTGACAAAAGTATGGAATGAACCACAAAGAACAGAAAGTAGAATATCTGATAACTTATCGCATCCAAACCCGACTTAATGATGCTGTTCTGAAAACACATACATCCCTTAGCACAAATAGTAAAACATGGCGCAGAGGGAGAGAGAGAGAGAGAGAGAAGTCAGTAGCCTGTTTCGCACATCCCCTGCTGCAACCGAACCAAAAAAAGTCCTCAGCTGCCAGGACTATCCACTCCCCTTTCATTAAACAGGTAGACAATCCTTTCTGCGAAATTCCAAAATCCGAAGCTTTTCTTGAAGATTCTTTTGGCATAACAAGGTTGTTTGGCATGCAAACAGTTAACCCAACTCCACACCCACTCAACCCACTCAGACGTGACGTAGTGGTGTAGCCCAGCACTGGCAGGCGTCAATTCTGTCTCAGTGCTCGTAATATTCACAGGTGCGCCTGCTATTCGGTATTTTTAAAAATTTTACTATAAAAATGTCATTTAATCCTTCATCCAAAAAATTCCAAAATCTAAAAGACAGTTGGTCCCAAGGATTTCAGATAAAGGATTGTCTAAAGTTATTTCTAAACCATGCAAGCCTTTGGCCTGAGGTATCATCTGTTTAGGGGTAAACAAAAAAGGGCCCCAATAAACCATTCATCTCTGTACCAACTCAGCCAGTTTGGACCCTGGGCTGTTTTACAATCCCTCTGAAAACAAAATCAAGGACACAATAACGTTGAGAAAAAGGACTCATTGTAACTTCGTGACACATTGACTCTTTTTCTCTCTCCACAGATGCTGCCAGACCTGCTGAGTTTCTATCAGTTTTTGGTATTTGTTGCTGTCATAATGCTATTTGGAACCCAGGAGTAAAATTACTGTTACTGCAAAGACAAAAAACTGATCATTACTGGCAATTTTCAATAGATACCTCAAAGTTGACGAGCTTCACAAGCACAGATCTGAATCAGAATGAGTTATGGATGAAGAGGCGGGAAACAGTGATATAGTGGGAATGTGGCTGCTTCTTAACTGCTCTGTGAAATGATCCTAGCATGGAACTTTGTTCAAGGACTATTAGAGATGGTCAGGACCCAGCAACTCCCACACATAATGGAATAAAGAACAGAATAGATAGCAAGGTGAACTGGGAACTTCCCAAACATCCAAGGAAGAACACCTGGGCTAGTTTAAGTCACACATGTTGTAGTGGGTCCTGGTGGGACTCCTCATCACCCACCACCCAGCTGAGCAAATCTAAAAGCAGTAGAATGCCTTGTACCTGCTCGTCATCAGATTGCATTGGATAATGGGGGGTAGAAATGAAATAAATTGCCCTCAGAATTTTTTAAGCTGAGGAAACATGAAGGCTCGACAGTCATTTTAAGAAAATGATTTACTATAATTGAAGCCAGAGGAAAAAGAGACTTAACAATAACCAACTTACTTTTACCCTCTGCAACACAAACCTAACAGTTTTCTTCCAGAGAAGGATTTTAAAAGGGAAGCAGAGCTACTGATTTTGAGGTGATTACCTTATGTTCCAGTTTTATACCTTGTCTCCTCAGCTCTCATGTCCTTTGTCTTTTCCACTTAGCTCTTTAAGTTCCTTTGGGAAATTAACAACCATGCAGGTTACATTACACAAAGCCTCAAGCCCAGGGTTTTGCTGCGTACCTGCCACAGCTTTAATTGCCCCAGAGTATCCAGAACGATTGGCAAAAACAAGGCCACACAATACGCACTCTAATTAAATTTGCGAAGAACACTGCAATCCAAATAAACTGCTATAAAGAGAAGTACCCTGGCATTGGCCTCTCAGTGAACCACAGGCAGAGAAACCTAGCAATAAAAATTCCAGTCACTGCAGCTACTTCAAAGCACAACATTCCCATATTGATCAAACAGGCAGAATTGTCCCTGGTGAAGAACCCAAGGGAAACAGTTTAAATAGTCAATAAAGAAAATGTGAAGAACAGTGGGCCCAATGGTCCTGTTCTTGCCCACCAGACACAGTGACGACAGTAGTATAAAATCTCTGGCACAGTATCATAACCTCTCCTCAACCCCATTGTCATCAACACAGTTTACCGCTCCTCCAGAGGTTCAGCTTCCCAGTTTTAGTTCCACTCTTTACAGGCATTTCTACAACAACTTACACTTACTGCACAGGGTACATTTAACACAGTAAAAAGTTCCAAGGTGCTTCACTAATACCTTGAAAATAAGTAATGACACCAAGCCATGCCAGAGGATATTAGATCAGTTAACCAAAGCTTGGTCAAATAGCCAAGAACAGAATCAAAAAAATCTGGTGCTTCTCATAAATAAACAAAAAGATTTTTTATTTCTCAATACCTAAACATATTCACAATAGCATCCACTGTCTGCCCTCACACTCAGTGCCCTCACACTAAGATGATTTAAAAAAGAGGTAGCACACGCTTGCATTTCTTTTTACAAAAATCAAAAAGCCGCTGTTATACACAAGTCTTTTCAAGCTTCCATTTCAAACGATTCACTGAAGAAAAATGGATATTGGAAGGTTCTAGCTGGCTATTTGTAGCAGCAGGATTCTGGCTTTGCACCAGTCAAGATCCTGCTGTGACGATCTGGGTCAACTTCGGGTAAAAAGGATAGCCCCGCTTCTTGATCTCTCAGTGGAATGTAGGCAGGGTTTTCCTTCTAGAATCCTCTCAGTCCTAGATTAAAAGACATGATACTGCTCTCAGAAATCTGTGTTAATAAAAATGTTCCTCATCACAAGCTAGTATCTGCCTGGTGACCATTGTATTTATCTATTATTGTCCATACCAATGGCCCCCAATAACTTGAGCATTGCCATACAATGACGTTTTAGCTTCAATCACTTGTACTTCACAATAGATTAAGCTCTCTTTACATCCATTCTGTGGATTGCATTCTACAGCCAATAAGTCTCTAGGGGCATTGTGCATGGTTACTGTACAGTTTTAGACAACAGCAAGTGTTAAATCCAGAGGAAGGATCACTCCCATTTTAACGTCTTCACAATAAGATCCCCCCTCAGAAGTTATTTCTATTTTAATGTTCTAACCAAATAAGCAGACCACTTTCTTGCCGTGATGTATATTGGTAGACATCAAAGGGAGACACCCTTAATTCTCAATTCTATTTTCATTCAATTGAAATTTTCTCTTTTAAAACAATATGGAGAGTAGGCAGTGTTCACTTTCCATAAATCGCTGGATTGTGCAGACGCGATCACCCTAACATCATGAAGTCTTAATGAGTTCTGTAACAATATACTTTTAAAAATATCTTCAAACTGTTAGAAAGATCAAGTCAATTAAGGTCAATCACATATAACATGCTATTCTGAAAGGTTAAAATAGTTCAGACAGGAAGAGAAATGTAGAGAGGAATAAGCAAAGAGTGAGACAATGTTTGTTGGAAAGTTGTCCCTGCACAGGGAAGGAACCAGCTCCCAAAACTCCAAAGACAAAGACAAAACCAAACCTTGCAGTTATCCCCATTAACAGCTTCCAAAAACGCCCATCTATCACTCTACTGATCCAGCACAGATGTTACAAGTGTTCTATTTGAACAATGGGAGTTCCGATTCCATATTTCCATCCCAGTCATAATACTGGTTCTATCCAATACTGACCGAACACTCAAGGTGAACCACCTTAAGAGAAATGTTAGTGTCCTGCTTTGGCCAAAGCAAAAAACTGATAAATACACCGTCACCAAAGCCATTACTATCCTTCCTCCACACACCCTAAACATGGGCTCCTCCTCCCCCCCCACCCCAAAACAATCTGCCAAGACCAACTTCACCCCAATCTGTCAATGTGTTGGCATCCTTCTCAAATTCACAATAACAACATTTTCAAAACTCACTTGCCTATATGCCAACCTGTATCAAATCCCACTTAGTTATTCTCAGAAAGCAGCTCTCACCCGATATATCCAACTAAACATCTGCATTCCTCTTCCTGAAAATCCAAAACGATCCCAGACCAAACAAATTCTGCAACCTAATTACTTTCCCTCTGCACATTTTCTTACTCTCTTCAGGTCCTGAGGTCGCACTGGGCACCATATACATTCAACTCTTCCTTTATCACCACAAGGTCAGTACATGTACCTCTCATATACATCAACAATGTATTAATTCTGTAAAACAATGCTTGCAACAGTTGAGTTCAGAGTCTGTAGACCTAGGTTAAAGAGGTTGGAAGGTCAAACCCATTATCATCTTTTGGATATGTGGTGCCTTGGTTACTAATTTGCCCTGGCTCCGTGGCAATCCCAACATCCCCTTATTTCTGCTGTTGACATCTATATTTGTCTGAATGCATTCCCACTCAAACACCCGCTTGATCCCTTTTGTTCGCATTTTTAATTGAATCTGTCATACTGGGACAAGATACTTTATTCAATGCATTTCAGGTGATTAAGCAGTGTTATCCAGCTGACTTTTTTTACACACTTGCTCTTAGAAGCTCATTTAGAAAAGTCAATATTTTCCCTTCACATTTAAATGCCAAATCACTTCAATGGCAAATGACCTTCCTCTTTTCTGATTCTGTCCATGATTTAAAGAAAGAAAGATTGAGAAATATTATTCATTGAACAGCGATTTCTATCCCGTGCAGGTCACTCAGGTTAAAAACTGTACTCCTACCTCCTCTAAATAACCTCCATTCACCCTATTTCCAGTTCCATTATTAGTCCAGGCGCATCTTCCCACTTATTCTCAAATTCTGCTGCAAAGGAAGGGAGTGATTGACAACGAAGGACTTTTACCCTGTGCAATACGTATCTTCTTTCTGGGCACATCCATTTTGTCAACACATTCCCCTTCCTGCAACTCCCCCTCCCCCAACAATTCTCTCCAACCCAGAGGGGAAAAAAAAACTGATCAATCTTTGCTGCCTGTTACAACTTTACAAAGAGTCATTTGTCATCCCTGATACTTGTTGGCTTGTTAATTCATTCCAGTGAAGTAACATTTCCAATTGAACGTCTGCACAAGGGGATCAACTGGTCGCAACATCGGTGGGTTCCAGCCCACTGCAAAGTCTGCTTTTGTGCTCATTGCTCATGATTACCGTGACGTACCACAAGAAATGGAATAAGGGACACTGTAGTACAGTGGGTCCTTAGTTGGACTGTACTCTGCATTCAGGAAGACTTATCTGTATGGCCAAGGCTTTGTAACCAGCTGGAAAGACCCTTCCTCACCTGCCCAGCAGGATGCCGGAAAATGGCGTGTGAACATTTTCTCCTTCTTGATCTCAGTGTAAAGGATGAACAATAGTTGCTGCCAACTCAGTCCCCAGCACAATACATCTCCTTGAGGCTATCCCTGCCTGTGCTGCATTGCAACAAACAAGATTTGCAATTTTTTTTAAAAAAAGAAAATACTGAACATTCTCCTTTTTGTTCTCAGCATCTCCATTTTGTAAAATTAGGAGGATGAAGCCAAGGAAATCGCAATTAATTTCAAAATCCTTACTTAAAACATGCCTATGCCAAAGCTGTGCACTCGCCTTTCTCAAATTAGATAGGATATTTGTTCATCCTGACAAAAGCTTCAAAAACCCATTAAAATGTTATTTGCAGTGAAAGCAAGATTAAGCCACCAGTAATTCGAGACTTATTAAGCAGCAAGATGTCACCAGCTATGAATCGTGCAATTGAAATTCAGCACAAGAAAGACGATTAGTATGAGAGACAATTAACAGCTGCTAACTACACAACTTATTTCCCAACATTTCAGCCCAAAGTCATTAAAACAGTGTACCAAAGGTTTAGCCACTCAAGGGTATGGATTGCACACACTCCATATTATTCACTGGACAGGAATACCGTCTGTTCATGCACTGAAAATAAAATCAGATTGTTAATGTAAAGTTTATAGGCAGAAACAGATTGGACATGTCTTACATTAGGCAGGTCGACTGGGAGTGTTTTTGCTTTTAAATTTTGTCATTTCAGTTCTCAACTGCACAGATGGTAGGTTAGGGAATCCGTCAAACATTCGACGGCAGGGTTTTTAGGATTGCTTTTCCACTGTGGGAGCGTGTAAATCAGTGGTTTAAAAAAACTGGTGTTCCACAGTCATGGAGCCAGACTGCGTGGGAACGCAACACTTTTGCAAACAGCTCAGCCTGAGCTTCAACCCGTGGCACTGGGGCTGTTGGACAGCTCCTCCTCACATTGCAATGGAAGCCGGGATGCAAATTATCAAGTACCCACTGCAATTGTTAATGCCCAAGTGATCTGGGCACACACATCAACGCGAGAGCTGGTATTGGGTAGGAGATGCAGTGTGAAGATGCATTAATTAGCCTTGACTGCCCCATCTTAAGTCACTGAACTCTTAACCTCACTGCTGCTCGGGCTCCTCAGAGAGAGCGCTCAGGGAGTTGACCTCCCCTGTTGACCAGCTCCCATTCCCTTCTCATGGTTAGCCTCGAGTGTTGTTGATCTCTTGGAAAAGGTTGTGGGGAAGGGGATCCCATCTCCTTTTGACCACAAGTGCTAAACCCCAACACAGGCAACTCTCTACCTGGCATCTATTCCTCTGTTTTCCCAAAGGTCTTGCAGGCACTAATTTAGCAGCTGCAGGAGTGTAACTCCCCTTAAACAAGGGACAGGTTGCCTTTAAAAGGAGCAATCTGACTGCACGTCACAGCAGCCGCAGCCACACCCACGCCTGGTTTGAGTGAACAGCCCAGTCACCCTACATTGAGCTGTACAGTGTTGACAAACAGCCAAAACAAAGTTTGTTCATGACCTGCCTCAGCGCAACTGGTCATGAGGTAAAACAGTTTCAAAATCAATAAGCCCAGTATCTGGCCTAATCCAATTCCTACCTCCCCAAATCTGACTTTGCCTTAAATGTTAAGTGTCTGTTATGTTTGTGCTAAGCAAACACAAGATACTCTACGAGGAATGATTCACCATCTGAACAAAATGTTTTCATTAACCACGCGTCCTATTAACAAGGTGAATCATTTGCCTCCAATCCTGATTTACAGTTGACAATAACTGATGTTAAACTGCTAGACGGTAATAATTAACCTCTGTGCCTTTCTCAAACAATTGCACCAACACAAATCCACTGTTCACAAACAGAGCATTGACCATGGGGTGAAACAAGATGCCATTATAAATATTTAAGAACATGGATATTTACCATGAGGTTGTTCTGGTTTTATTTGAATATCAATAAATGGTTCGGGGGGAAGAAAAGCAACTGCAGTACAAATCAGAAACATGGTAAACTTTCACATATTGTGAGATGGATGTCGGTTTTCACAAATGAAATAGATGTCACCTTTGAAGATTATTTTACAGAGAACGTTTGAATTATTAAATTGATGGATAGTGCATCACCAAGTTAATGTTCTCGAACGTGGAATATTTTAAAGGCATTTCTTAGCATTTGTTTCTTTTCCACAATCTTTTCCGAAAATTATTTATTACTTTTCAAAGTAACACAGCTTTCATATTTCACATGTTTATGGGGACAATTATATCTTAAATTTACACTGATGTTGGATTGCATCAAGAGATTCTCACATAGGACACTTCCAAAGAAAAAGAAACAGCCAATATTTATGTTCCCTCTAAGAGAAGCATATACCTAGTGCCTGTCCTACCCACTCGCTAGGAGGTTTGTTTTTTTTTGTCCAAGACTATGGTTGATCTATAAGCTTTAGCATAAGAAACTCAACTGAATGTAGGAGTGCATATACCTGGAATATTGGATTGGAGATTGTCAATAAAGTAAAAAAAATTAACATGACAAAACTTATCTTCCTTGTGTTATTAGGAGTTTATAGGAAACATGGATATTGTGGTGCATTGGTAGTGTCCCTATCTCTGAAGCAGGAGACCTGGGTTCAACACCCACCTGTTCCAGAGAGGTGTCATATTTCTGAACAGACCGATTAGAAAATTATTCTTTAAAAAGGACCTTTACAACAGCACTAACATAAAATAGAATGTGTACCTGTAATTTTGTTTGGAAATAATAATGGGAGAAAATACACAGTGGAAATAGGTTATTTTCCCATCGAGTCTCTCCTCACATTCTCTCCACACAAGCGCTCATTTTAAACTACTACTGTCACACAGTCATAGAGCTGTACAGCACACAAACAGTCACTTTCGGTCCAACTCATCCACGCTTACCAGATATCCTAAATTAATAGAGTCCCATATCCCTTTAAACCCTTCCTGTTCATTTACTCATCCAGATACTTTTTAAATTTTGTGATTGTTCCAACCTCCACCGCTACCTCTGACAGTTCATTCCATACACGCACCACCTGTGTGAAAACATTTCCCCTTAAGTCCCCTTTAAGTCTTTCACCTCTCACCTTAACACTATGCCCTCTAGTTTTGGAATCCCCCACCCCAGGCTATTTACCATATCCATGCCCCTCATGATTTTATAAACCTCTATAAAGGTCAGCCCTCAGCCTCCGATGCTCCAGGGAAAACAGCCCCAGCCTATTCAGCCTCTTCCTATAGCTCAAACCTTCCAACCCTGTGGCTGCCATATTCCCTGTATCCCTTCAACCCCAATGCTTCAATCAGCATGGTGGCTCAGTGGTTAGCACTGCTGCCTCACAGCACCAGGGTCCCAGGTTCAATTCCAGCCTCAGGGGACTGTGTGTGGAGTTTGCACATTCCCCCTGTGTCTGTGTGGGTTTCCTTGGGGTGCTCCAGTTTCCTCCCACAGTCCAAAGATGTGCAGGTCAGGTGAATTGGCCATGCTAAATTGCCCATAGTGTTAGGTGCATTAGTCAGAGGGAAATGGGTCTGGGTGGGTTACTCTTCGGAAAGTCGGTGTGGACTGGTTGGGCCGAAGGGCCCGTTTCCACACTGCAGGGAATCTAATCTGATCTTTCCAGCCCAATCTTAAAAGATAGACCCAGGATGGAATTTAATGCCACTTCCTGTGACAAGGAGGGTGGGGATTTGAACTCAGGTGTGAGTATTAAATAAATAAAAGTTGCTATTGTAGACACCATGCATCAAAAACTGCATTAAGTTGTTTTATCACCAAAATAAAAAAAGCCAGAAAATGGTTTATTTTTCAGATTCATCTAAGCAAAGACAATCCACCTTAATAACTTGACATTTTATTTTTAACAATAAATATATAAAAGATATCATTCCGCGAATTAGACAGTGGTCAACATTTTAGTCATATACATTTTAAACCAAAGTTATTCGACACTTGCAACTTCTTTCAACGTACTTATCCCATTTTCCCTTCGAGGTGTTTCTGAAGTCCGCAATAGATATGCCAAATGAGAAAGGACATTAAATCTTTCAAATGTCAATTAGAACGCAGCAGACACAGTTTGAGAGAATGCTGATATAGTCCGTTAAGCAAAAACACAGGCATCGGCGACTCATTTTACAAGAGAAGTCCTCATTCTAAATGGTGGAATGGATAAACTGATCCAAAAGCAGCTGGAGACCAAACATATCTGGGCCTTTTGAGTATTTATAAAGTAAAGCTCAGGTCGTGTGGTCGTTTTTCAGGCACCACGGGGTGTCCACACTGGGGTTTTCGTTTAGCCCAAAGTCTGAAATCCTGTTGTACTTAATGTGACAGCTGCTTCCTTGGGGAACACTGAGCAGCAAACAAACACCAAAGACGCAAAAGAAAACTGCACAACACATTCACATTCCCACAGTAATTCACCTGTCAAAATAGGAACTTGTGTTCAGCTCCACATAAAGGAGGAGGAAAAAGGATTCTGACCCCCTTGTTCTGTTCAGAAAGCTGCGTTTCTCAGACGAGAGGCCTTCGCTCTCGTTTCGTTGGCCGCGCAGGTTTGTGCTGGAAACCTGCTGCTCCAAGGCCCTGTCCCTGGAGATATTATGAAGTGAAATCTTGTGAGTGAACTAGATCAAGGCAACAAACTGCCGGCCTGTTGACACAGTCATGTCGATGGGACTGGCCATTTTCGCCTCCAATTATTTAACCTTTGTGCCCCTTGCAATGACATTTTGCTACGCAGCAACTGAGGTCATGCAGACCCGGATCTGAAGTGCCCGCCCAGCGCAGAATATTGCAGAACGTCCCTACATGGAGGCCACAGGACCCCAAGCAGAGTCACAGGCTGGTACTTTAGCGGGCATGATGGTTGCTGTCCCCAGCGTCCATTCCTATCTCCTAACCCCCAATCCCTGCTCTTCTGTAACACCCCAATCCCCATATGGAGTAAATGCAATGAGGTCAGCCAACTGGACTTCAAAGAATGAGTTCCCTGATTGGGGCTGCCAATGTGGTCCAATCAGGGAGCCCTAGCTGACGTAATAAGGATGAATACCAGGGATATCAGGCCTCCTGTATGCCTGACTCACTGAGGCGGTTCTATTATCAAAAAGCAATGCATTTGTAAATAAAGGTGAATGGTGATAGGATGGGACCTCTGAGGATCATTTCACCTACCTCACCTTTTCACCAAGGGGTCAACTCAACTTTTAAGCTGGAAATGGAGTGATGATGGGAAAAAGCTCTGGGAGGCACTGGAACGGGATCAATGAGAAACTCTTCAGGTCGATAGTATTTCAATGGGGCTCCTTGCATCAAACTGTGCCTTTTCTGAGCAGGCAGTGTTGACGATATTTTTACTGGGCTATGAATGCAGGGACCCAGGTAATATTCTGTGACCCAACTTTGAATCCCAGCAGAGCAGGTGGTAGAATTTGAATTCAATAAAAATCTGGAATTAAGAACCACTGTTGATTGTCATCACAATAGCCATCTGGTTCACCAATGTCCGGTCACTATTTCAAAGACAATCCCATTTATTCGTATCTCGTTCGCCTTCACCATAGCATTAATTCATCAGAAAATGAATGTTTAAAATGTCTTTAGTGTCCTTGCCTGGTCAGAACTATATGTGACTCCAAACCCACAACAATGTGGTTGATTCTTAACTGCCCTCTGGCCAATTAGGGATGAGCTATAAATGCTGGCCTACTCAGCAGTGTCCACATCCTGAGAATGAATGCTCGATCGAGGAAAGACACTAGCTCCCCAACCTTTCCCTCCGAGCTGCCACAGTCCACACACTCTTGAGCTCGCTCAGTACCCTGCGATCCCCACCCCATCCTCACTCACTCTCCTTCAGTTCCTCCAGCCATCAGTGGTTGGGGAGGCTGGAGGGAGAGCATCACCGGCAGTTGCCACCATTCCCATTGGCTCACCCGGCCTTGGATGAACTAGGAGGATGTCTGCTCCTGCAGTCCTGAGCACCAGCAAAGGCTTAAATGGTGCCCACAAATGAGGCCTATTGGTACCTACAAACATTAGCAATCATCGGGCCTTCCAGACTGGGCAATATCAGTCAGATGGAAAGCAAATATACAATGACCTTGCATGTACAGATTGTTGGAAGGCTGGACGCACAGCATTTTCCCATAGTCGCCCCTCACACACTATCTGACCATTTCCCCTGGAGTTATGCATGAGAGTAATACGAGTAAATAAAGGCCTCATTAGGAAGACTAAGCACACATTTTTGTTTGCAAAGCAACTCATGGAATGGGTTGGACTTCATGTTCCATGAAGCAAAGACAGAGCTACTTCCTGAATGACCTCAAACTGAAAAAGAGCCAAGATTGCTTTTCATCAACTCAGCTGAGGTGCCTCCTTCAAATGTACTCACCCATCCTGGTACCAGCCTTACTCCAGTTGATCATACATGCATAAATGGAGCTGTTCATTAATTACAGGCAGAATTAAGAAAAGTTTGTATGATTGGAATACATCAAGAAAGTTTATTAAATAGCGGCATTCATTCCAAAAGATAAGGAAATCAGTCATTAAAGAGAAAAAATGGAGTTACCCCCGAATGTTTCACATGATTAAGAAAGGTGATAAGGAAAAGCCAGGGAGTCTGACACTAGTGGTGGGTGGATTGTTGGAAGGAATCCTGAGATACAGGATTTACATGTATTTGGAAAGGCAAGGACTGATTAGAGATTGTCAACATGGCTTTGTGTGTGGGTAAAAATCTCTCACGAGCTTTGAGTTTTTTTTGAAGTAGTAACAAAGAAGATTGATGAGGACAAGGTGGTGAAAGTGATCTATATGGACTTCAGTAAGGTGTTCGACAAGGTTCCTCATGGTAGCAAGGTTGATCTCATGGAATACAGGGAGAACTAGCCATTTGGATACAGAACTGGCTCAAAGGTAGAAGACAGAGGGTGGTGGTGGTGGAGGGTTGTTTTACAGACTGGAGGCCTGTGACCAGTGGAGTGCCACAAGGATCGGTGCCAGGTCCACTGCTTTTGGTCATTTATATAAATGATTTGGATGTGAGTATAAGAAGTACAGTTAGTAAGTTTATAGATGACACCAAAATTGGAGGTGTAGTGGACAGCGAAGAAGGTTACCTCAGGTTGCAATGGGAACTTGGTCAGGTGTGCCAATGGGTAGATGGAGTTTCATTTAAATAAATGTGAGGTGCTAAATTTTGGGAGAGCAAATAGAACAGGACACTTAATGGTAAAGTCCTAGGTAGTGTTGCTGAACAAAGAGACCTTGGAGTGCAGGTTCATAGCTCCTTGAAAGTACAGTTGCAGGTAGATAGGATAGTAAAGGTGGTTTTTGGTATTCTTTCCTTTATTGGTCATGAGCATTGGGAGGTCATGTTTTGGCTGCACAGGATATTGTTTCGGCCACTTTTGGAATATTGCGTGCAATTCTAGTCTCTTTCCTATCGGAAACATATTGTGAAACTTGAAAGGGTTCAGACAACATTTACCAGGATGTTTGCCAGGGTTGGAGGATTTGAGCTATAGGGAGAGGCTGAACAGGCTGGGGCTGTTTTCCCTGGAGCGTCGGAGGCTGATATTATAAACCTTATGGAGATTTATAATATCATGAGGGGCATGGATAGGGTAAAGTGACATGATCTTTTTCCTGGGTTCGGGAAGTCCAGAACTAGAGGGCATAGTTTAGGGTGAGGGAGGAAAAATTTAAAAGGGATCAAAGGGGCAACATTTTCACGCAGAGGGTAGTGTGTGCATGGAATGAGCTGCCAGAGGAAATGGTGGAGGCTGGTACAATTACAACATTTAAAAGGCATCTGTATGGGTATATGAATAGGAAGCGTTTAGAAGAATATGGGCCAAATGCTGGCAAATAGGACTAGATTAGATTGGGATATCTGATCGGCATGGTTAAGTTCGACTGAAGAGTCTGTTTCCATGCTGTACATCTCTATGACTCGATTCGCTCAACATTTAATCCTGCAAGTGTTTATTTGAACAAGTTCATTGTGTATTTGGATCATAATGATTAAAACATTTCTCTAGGACATTTTGTTACTGTAGTTAATAAATATGTCACTATAAATAAGTCTATTCCATTAAGCTAATAATTGGATTTAAAGTTGCCATGCTCGAAGTGATTTTACAATCAAATGTAATAGACTGCAGTGCAGACAATTCCCAGCTTTAAACTGCACATCATTCATTGATAGAGGGCTATAATTGTAATTATCTTCATTTGGTATCCTCCAATGTCAGGTTATTGGAAGATGGATTAAGCAGTACATGATGTGAAATTGGCTCTGCCAAACATTTCTTATTAACTCTTCCAGAACTGCAGCAATCTTATTCCACAGGTCAAACTAACCAGAAAGCCATTATCCTTTGAATAACAGAACATTCACTTTTTCTCCACAATGCTATTATTTTTTTTACAAATTGGCTGGGTGTTTGTTGTCAATGAAGGAAGACGCTAGTCATATGAAAATTGACTTTGCAAAGATTATGGTCTTCATCCTGAGCAATGTGCAAATAAGATCTAAAGACAGTAAGGAACTAAACAAAAGCAATATCACTTCCTTCAGGAACAGTTTATGTAAAACCTATCTGCTTTTGTTTCCAAGACCGTCTTTTACCCATTTTGCAGAGTGGAAAACAATCTTTCTGCTGCTCAGCTGAACAAAAAAAATTAAGGTAATAGTGGACAAGATTGCTCGAGAACCATAAATCGCATGATTGTTTCATTTAATATATTCAACCAATTTGAAATAATTGGTTCTGCCATGAATGTCATTTTGTTAACAGGATGATAACACACTGTTATATGCAGATTAGCATGTCATAGAGTCATAGAGATGTACAACTTAGAAACAGACCCTTCGGTCCAACCCGTCCATGCCGACCAGATATCCCAACTCAATCTGGTCCTACCTGCCAGCACCCAGTCCTGATCCCTCTCAACCCTTCCTATTCAGATACCCATTCAAATGCCTCTTAAATGTTGCAATTGTACCAGTCTCCACCACATCCTCTGGCAGCTCATCCCATATACGTACCACCCTCTGTGAGAAAACGTTGCCCCTTAGGTCTCTTTTATATCTTTCCCCTCTCACCCTAAACCTATGCCCTCTAGTTCTGGGCTCCCCGATGCCAGGGAAAAGACATTGCCTATTTACCCTATCCATGCCCCTCAATTTTGTAAACCTCTATAAAGGTCACCCCTCAGCCTCCGACGCTCCAGGGAAAACAGCCCCAGCCTGTTCAGCCTTTCCCTATGCTCAAATCCTCCAATCCTGGCAACATCCTTGTAAATCTTTTCTGAACCCTTTCAAGTTTCCGATAGGAAGGAGACCAGAATTGCACGCAATATTCCAACAGTGGCCTAACCAATGTCCTGTACAGCCGCAACATGACCTCCCAACTCCTGTACTCAATACTCTGACCAATAAAGGAAAGCATACCAAACGCCGCCTTCACTACCCTATCTACATGCAACTCCACTTTCAAGGA